>NC_089785.1:26969057-27014057 GCF_040412425.1 Macrobrachium rosenbergii
ACAAACAGGCATAATAATAATAATAAAAATAATAATAATAATGCTTTCGCAACAGCTACTTTGTACATACAAATCTATCTGAAAATTTTGCCTTAATACTTGAGAGAGAGAGAGAGAGAGAGAGGTACCAAGTGAATTCTATTTTGGGGACTAAGGAGTCTAATAGGATCACACAATTTTCATCGGTTGACAAAATAAAATACTAATAAAACTAAAGGTAGTTATTTTTTCCAATTGAAGACCTCTCTACATGAAATGAAATTTTTAAAGAGAATAATATCTACGGAACTAAATAAATCCAGTAAGAATATAACAAATACGAAAGTCCTGTAAATATCCGAGTGAATATTCTGTTGAATGAAATCAAGATATTTTAAAGTGAATCAAGATTCAATAAAGGCCCGGAATGACGAACATCAGAAAACGGAGGACACACGATGACGTCATAACCTTCCCTGATTCTGCAGCAGAATACAGCGAATGACGTCATGTCTCGTCATATCAGAACAAGGATGAAAATTCCTCTGGTTAAACTCCACTGACCAAATCACCGCTCGCATCTGGCCCTTCAGGTCTCTTGCAAGTTCTACAGATCCCTAACCAACCCCCCTTTTTTATTAAGAAGAAATGGTGTCAGCCACACCTGCCTTCCTCTCAGGGCTTAGAACTTACATCAGAGCATGATGACCCTTATGCCCAGACTATATTCTTAGAACTGAGCTTATTCCATGGAATACCTTCGCTTGTTTGAATACCGTTACGTACAAAGATGCGTCATTCCTTCAGATCATCCTCAGAGACAACATTGCAGTCGACACGAGGCGTTTTCCCCTTTCTGAAAAGATAAACATCTAATTCACGTTTATGTTTGTGTGGTGTGTGAAGTGTGTTTACATTCCTCCCTGCCTGCTGCTTCAAAGCAAACACGACTGCAGATGCCCTTAAGCATTGCATGCATACGATATTTGGCAGGCATACAAACTGAAGCTGGAAGCCTGGGATTCCAGGATCCATGACTCCTGGAACCTTTGACGGCGAAGAAGAACAAACATCAACAGAGACGCAGCGTCAAGCGAAGGATTTAATCATAATCTTGCATGTCATGCTCCTTCATTCTGGGGACCCTCCTCAGTCGGTATAAAAACCGAGTTGAATTAATGAAATTTTTAGGTTAAAAAGCCAAGCACTGGGGACACATTAGCCACTCAATATCAGACTGTGAAAGAGGGAGTTGGAGTCGCTGGACAGCCAGATAAGAGAAACCAATGATAAGGAGATGAATTACAGGAGTCTAAAAGGTGGAACTGGAGAAAACCCACAGTTGTACTGAAGTAGTATTAAGCAAGTAAGGTTGGAAGTAAAGGCTAAAAGTGGTGGAATGACACTAAAAAGAAAACCTACAACTCATTGCATTAAAAAATTTGCTGACCAGCATTCAAGGTTAAAACAGATCTATCTCGGTGGCGGTTTAATTAGCTTTGCACTGAAACTTTAGTCATCCACGGCCCGGTGGTGGCGTGTACTAATAGTCCTAACAATAATTACTATAATTAAGAAAATCTTATATACTGAACAAATGCATTTGTGAAAGTTTGCTAATTTGACCGATTTACAATTTGCAGCATTTCTAGCCTCGGCAGACGATTTAAGATGAATACAACGTCAAAAACAGAAAAGCAAATTAGTTTCTCATTGTTAGCACCTAAATCAGACAATGAAGAAGAATATGAAACAAAATCAGTGGTAGTGAATCTTACTGAACACAAAATACGAAGAACGTTACAGAAAGTGGCTTTGGGCCATTCATTACAACATTATGTAGATTTCTACATCAAGCACTTGGGAGAATCAGTTTTGCTTGTAAACAAACAAACAAAAAAAACACGTGGATACACAAACTTCATAAGTACTGATACGTTTTTATAGCTTTTACATTGACATACAGAAGACAATTCTTCCAACTTCATTCATGGAAACACTTTGACACAAATAGCTTGAAACATTATGTAGAGTTCGACGCCAAGCACTGACACAGAAAGAAAGTTCCTGCTTGTACAGACAAAGAACAAAAAATCAAAGCGGGCGTACTGCTACAAAAACTTAACACAGGAGTAAGGTCGTAGGAGGAGTCCATAGAACAACTCCCAGATGATAGAAGAAACAATTGTAGACTGCACATGAGGCACTTTGGAAAGGAGTTATCAGGTGTAAAACACTTTTTCACATTACTGTTTGCTGTCACTGAGATAAAGGGAAGAGGAGGGAAAAGCTGCCACTCATAATGCCACTATTTGCTAGGAGGCAGACATTTGCTCCACTTGCAGGGCAGACCTTGACCTAGTGTTAAAAATTTCAGCTGCGACCCCAAGTGGCAGTTTGTTGATGACTCATGAAGCGCTGATTAGACTGCCACTAAGTTGATGACTTGTATGCAACATGTTTGAAAATGTATGCAGTAAGTTGTGACATTTTATGACATGTTTACTGCAGTGTGGAAGTGCTCTGAGTTTATTTACAAGTCTGCACAATGTTGTCAGTCCATCTTTTCCAGGACCCACCTCTTCTTTCCAGGACCCACCCTTCCTTCTCCAAGACCCATACCTCCTTTCCAGGACCCATACCCTCCTTTCCACGAGACTCCACCCCTCCTCTTCCAGGACAAACCCTCTTCTTTCCAAAGCGAACCCTTCCTGTTTCAGAGCCCATCCTAGGGCTCACTCTTCCTTTTCCAGGACACACACCCTCCTATCCTGGTGTGATCACATTTCTCACATCAGCACCCAGAAAACTCAAGCCTTGAAGCAATTCATTCCTGTCTCCCAAACATTGTGGGAATTTTCTCTTCCACTCTGGGAGGCTGAGACCATTCCTTCCACATGGTTGCTAACCGATTGAGCCACCTTGGTGCCCCGTTGCTGCCGGGGCAAGAAAACCCGACCCATCATCTGAAACTGCTGACAGCGTGTCACCGCCTTCCATATTGGGTTTTATCAAGCCCACTCCCTCCCTCCTACCTCTTTCCCCATCCCCCTTTCCTGAAGCAGAAATATTGGGGAATTTGAGGGGAGGTCTTGTCTATAGGATGCAGGGTCGATGGGAAGGCCGTCTTTGGACTAAATATGAAAAATGTTGGACGAGTTACAATTTCTCGATTATCGTCATGGCAGTTTTTCAGATATACATAAAGTTTGAGTGGCAATTACATCTAAGATTTATTTATTTATTTATTTATAATTTTATTTTTTTAGTGGGGTAATACATGCTTTACTGAGAACACATAATAATCTTATACTGTGTCCTTATTCTGTTTTTAGGAAGAGGATTCCCAAATATATTGTCTTTCATCACTCTGAGAATCCCTCTGCATATAATAGCTTTTGCCCTAATCAGAGCCCAGGTAAATTGTACCGTCCTCTCAGGATGCCACAATAACTGCCAGCTCTCTTACGAACGAGGGGGTATATTTAATGAACAGCTAATTATCTCTGAACGGTACACATGAATGGAGAGCAAGAGAGAGAGAGAGAGAGAGAGAGAGATAGAGATAGAGAGAGAGAGAGAGAGAACTACATCAATGAATACTAAGACGTGGAGATAACACTGTCCTTTTTAATCTGGTGCTGCACTTTACCTTTCAAAGACGAAGTGAAACAACGATTAAACCTTTCACAAGACATCTGACTTTGAATTATCCAAACACAATGAAACACGAAACGAGAGAGAGAGAGAGAGAGAGAGAGAGTGAGAGAGAGAGGAGAGGAGTTGATTGATCGTCTCATTCACAACTATAAAACACAAGTTCGATTCCTGAACAGACGAGAGGGGAAAATCGAAGAGTTCCCTTAAAATCCAGTGCTCTGTTGACCTCTTGCGAGAATGATGTATCACCCGTTAAACGACCGTTGTGGTTGCAGATTACAGAGAGATTAGAGAGAGAGAGAGAGAGAGAGAGAGAGAGAGAGAGAGAAATTAGATGTGAGGTTCCCTCCCCTGTTCAAAAGAGTACCTGGTCGGGAGGCCCTGATGAGGTAGTTGTCATATTTCTGACTTTTCCTCCTGATGAGAACAGTACGGAGAAAAGATCGAGAAAAAAAGTTGTTGTTTATGAGGAAAGGCAAATTTCATGGCCCTATCACAACAACGATTCAGCGTAATGGAACAGATAATTCATCCGATGTGAATAAACTAAAAACCTAATGGCTTGGAAACACATTACCTTGTAATTAATTAAATAAAAACACAAAAGATCGCAGATTATAATCCGTGGATGTAATGAGCATCAATATATATCTAGATCTAATTACTGAATGTTATCATTATTCAAGAAATCTGCAAATTTTATCCATCTCAAATACTGATCATTTTGCTCTTTCTATTCCGGCGCATGCGCACAAGACTTCGCCGAATTCGAAGAAATTTGGGGGAGATAAATCTCGCACAGTAAATGAACTGCTGTCACGGTGACAGGTCTCGATGGGAGCTGAGAGCAAATGATGGACCCTGCAGTTTTATTTTCACTTCAAGTCAATATAACAATAATAATTTGAGTTCACAGTACATTACAACATTCTAGAATTTATTGGCAGAATTTATTCACTCAATTTATTGAAAAACTTCACTGAGGGAATTTATTGACAAAATTTATTGCGAGAATTTACTGAGAATTTACTGCAGATTTAACGGACAGAATGTTTTGAGAGAATTTATTGACAATGTATTGAGGGAATTTACCGACAGAATTTATTGAGAGAATTTACTGAGAGAATTTAAAAACAGAATTTACTGAAAGAATCTCTCCCTCCCACCGAGTGTTAAGTCTGAACGAAATGATCTCAATAAGATTCTGATGAAGCGTCACTGATTTTGACAGTTGCTTCAGTTCTGCAGAAAGTTGCTACGGAAAGAAAAATGGAAATATGCGAATAATAGCTCTCCTCTCTCTCTCTCTCTCTCTCTCTCTCTCTCTCTCTCTCTCTCTCTCTCTCTCTCTCTCTCTTCTTTAGCATGACATAAATAACTGATGAGAGAGACAGGTGTCTAAGAGGGAGGGGGAAGTACGGCATATAAAGGGGAGGGGAGGGGTGTTAATTAAGAGGTGATTTATGGAGTTAATGGAAAGGCATCGTAAAGTGAAGAGAAAGGGATCATGGGACGCAAATGGTGGTTTAATCATATGTTAAGGATACACTAAGAATTATTTCTTTTTCTATTTCCCCCGTTTATTCAATTTCTTTTTAATCTAATGAGTCTCCTGTTTATATCTATTCACGTTACTTCCACAACTTATTATCGAAAAGAGGCAACGCTGAAAAGCTCTTTAAATGTATCAAGGACAATTAATAATAATAATAATAATAATAATAAACACTCGATTTTCTTACACTTATATTACCAAAATATATTAATCTCCTTCAAGACCTAAAAACATAGTTCAGTAGTCTCATTACAAAAGCCGTAAAGATCTCAACTGAGAGAGAGAGAGAGAGAGAGTATATCCCTAGTGGATTCAAAAGGTAGAACTCACGTAGAGCCAATTTGTCACCCAAATGTAGCGGCTCTTGACCTAATCTTTTCGCTGGACGTAAAAGTGACCTTCCCCAGCCTCGGAAAGTTTTCAAGGTGGCCATCACGTCCTTCTCATGCAACTACTCAATTGAAATAAAACAGGTTTACCAAAAGAAAGGATTTAATAGCTTTTAAGAGTGCTCTACGCAAATTTTGGGGGGATCATGTAGACAAATTTTAAGTGGGTCCTTTACGCCTTTCCCAAGGTCACCTCAGGTCACCCAACATCCTCCCCCACCCTCCCCTTCTCCCTCCCAAGGCAATGCAGAAAGCCTCAGTTCCCTAGGGAGGATTTAAGGACAGTGAATTATATGCTTGACTGGATTTCTCAAAAACAACAGCTTCTGGGGGAAGCCATTTCCTTGTATAGGTATACATGAAAATATTCATAATGAGTAAAAGATTATGCAACCTTATTATAATAATATTTACATACTAAACATACATGTTCAAAACCTGTATAATTTAAATTATGTATTCATATGCATAACGTCTGCATATAATCATAAACATACACAAATCTTAGCTATCATTGAATTGGAAGATCAGTAATAACAATAATAAATGTTTGTTTCTTTTTAGGCTATATTTCCCACAAGAAGTATTAAATTAATTTTGTGCTTGCAGTCTCAAAGAATGGCAGGTAGCCTGAGAAATTCTCTCTGTCTGTCTCTGTCTCTCTCTCTCTCTCTCTCTCTCTCTCTCTCTCTCTCGTGACAGTCTCCTATGTAAGGATTATCACTTTCCCCTTTATTCTTTGCCTAAAAAATTAAGGAAATCAATATATTAAAAAACTAAATTTCCAAGGTTAAAAGCATATTTAAAAGATCGGGAAAGGTTTTTAATTTCGCTATTGCAGGAAAAAAGTAAGAGAGAAGAAAGGGAGATGAAAAGCAAAGAGGGAACAGAATAAAGAGGGAGCAGAATAAAAGAGACAGCCGAGCATTGAATAAAGGATGGGAACAGTGTGCATGTTGAAGTTGACCAACACGACATATATATAATATATACGTATATATGTATATATATATATATATATATATATATATATATATATATATATATATATATATATATATATATATATATATATATATAGAGAAGAGAGAGAGAGAGAGAGAGAGAGAGAGAGAGAGAGAGAGAGATCAGTGTTTGGAGATAAAAATATTTACAAAATTTTTGGTACAAAAAGACAAGCACGGGCACTATGACCCATTAAGCGCTTGAGACAGTGAAAAGAGGGAGTTGGAGTGGTTGGACAGCAAAATGAAAGATCCAGAGGTGAAACTTGAGAAATTCCAAGTAAATCGTAGTTGAGTTAATGGCAGTAAATCTGCCCTTGAAATCTGGTAATAAAGAATGAAAGTATCTTCGTCACTCAATGACAAAATATTACTTCCTTTTATCACTGAGATTGAGAGAATTAATCAACAGTAGAGAGTTAAACAGAGGCAGGAAAGATAAGAGGAAGAATTAGAGGCTCTTCACCCAAAGGCGCCATCCAATAGGACCTGGAATGATAATGAGTCCCTCATTCATGATCAATGGTGATGTCTGGGGCCACAATTACATTAGATATTCACTCCTCATCATAATCACCTGAAGGGATGGAAGGAAGGGGAGGGGAGTTTGATATGGTGCCCTATCACCCACAAGCCAAAGTCATTAAATATGATTATACGATCTCTCTCTCTCTCTCTCTCTCTCTCTCTCTCTCTCTCTCTCTCTCTCTCTCTCTCTCTCTGCTTCACATGAACTAAGTGGAAGAATCCCTTAAGCACATAATTTAGATTTAATTCTCTCTCTCTCTCTCTCTCTCTCTCTCTCTCTCTCTCTCTCTCTCTCTCTCTCTCTCTCTCTCTCCTTTACATGAATTAGGAGAATCCCTATAAACACACCCACAGCTCTCACGAGCACGTGAATAAGATTAAACCTCTCTCTCTCTCTCTCTCTCTCTCTCTCTCTCTCTCTCTCTCTCTCTCTCTCTCTCTCTCCTTTACATGAATTAGGAGAATCCCTATAAACACACCCACAGCTCTCACGAGCACGTGAATAAGATTAAACCTCTCTCTCTCTCTCTCTCTCTCCTCTTCATTAATTCCACAAGAGCTGTTTACCTGAGGGCGTCTGCGTGGAAATGAAGGCACGAGACGCTCCAGAGGCTGGTCTCTCTCGCTGTTTGGATTCGGGATTCAATCTTGGATATGTTTTAGAGAGAGAGAGAGAGAGAGAGAGAGAGAGAGAGAGAGAGAGAGAGAGAGAGAAAGAGAGCCAAAACCTCCTTTATCTCCGCCAAGGAGGTTTGGGAAGATCAGAATTCGGAATGAAAGCGTAAAGACTTCTATTTCAGGCTTAATCTGATTCCTGAATTCCAATATTATCTTTCATTTCCTTAAGACTGACAATGACTGGGAGAATATTCTCTTTACGTCTTCGTCCTGACTTTAAATTTCCTAGAATTGGATAAATTAACTGAAGGAAGACATTAATGATTAATTATTCCAAAAATGAAGAGAGAGAGAGAGAGAGAGAGAGAGAGAGAGAGAGAGAGAGAGAGAGAGAGAGAGAGAGATTCTCAAAGGCCGTATGAAGTAACCAAGAGGATCACATGGCACTGCTCCTGAAACATGACCCTGGAGAGGAGGCCGCATTTATTCTTGTAGAACTCAATCTGCTTCCTACTTTAGCTCCCTCTACCCACCGCTGACAACTAAACACTATTCATCAATTATGAAACCTAAATACCACAAAAAATCTCAGTTTTTCAAGTAAATAAGCCACGATATCTCCTTCAGTTGGCATATATACATCAAGTCTCCCTCTGCTGGGAAAGGTCCCACCTCATCGGATGACATCCATCTCCATTTCCCCTGTAACTTCGAAATTAAATCCTAAATACTTGAAACGGGCCCAATAGTATGTACGAGGATGTGTGGGGATGCTGTGTCTAGGTAGGGGTAGGATGGGAGGAAGGATGGGGCTTAGGGAAGAGGGGAGGAGGAATGGTGGAGAACAAAGGGAGATATTCCTCGTTTATCTCAGCTGAGGCAACTTGGGGACAGTTAGAATTCGTTAGTAAGGCGTTGAACATACTATACAACATAGTCTAGTCTCTCTCTCTCTCTCTCTCTCTCTCACGTTGGCTGTTGTTCTTAGCCCTAAAAAGAACTTGCAAAAGTGATTAGCACGGCATATAACATATAACATATATTGATGTGGTTCTGTGTCTCTGTCTGTGTCTCTGTGTGTGTCTCTCTGTGTGTTGTTCTTATGTGAAAGAACATGTGTGTGACTTGTTTTTAGATAAAAATGTCAAAACTTGATTAAAATGAAATATTAATAGTATTTATTTATTTCTTATCCTAACTGAGAGTAACTGATAAAACTATACTTGACCATCTTATTAAAGTTGCTATGGTTTCTAATTAATGAAATTGTTATGGCTAACAATAAAAAGAAGCAAAATTATAATACAGAGAACTATAAATTGGTAAAGAAGGCACTTAATGAGCAAATATATTACTTGTGGAGTTAAACAAAACTTAATAGTATTATTAATGTGATGTTTATCGGACATCACATTAATGATACCATTACAAGTTGTCAATAATGAGTACCATTCCTCCGTTTGTGGGTAATCACCATTGTTTATGAATGGTATAAATGTCCTCTAATTATATATTACTTGTTTCTCTCTCATTTATGCTACTTCATTCTTTATGTCATTCTCACTTAAAGAAAGAATCATATAGCATTCTTTGGCCCCAGGAAGTACAGCAAAATGAAAAATTACATGATTTTCAATCATAAATCAATATTATTTTTCACTCCTTAAAACGACAAACCTCCAATTTTCTATTTCTTCAACTTTCTCACAGTGAATAATCACCCACTCTCTCGTTCTCCCCACATGTTAGATCACCATGGAACCGTTTCGTATGAAATTGGGAGATATGTTAATTTTCACGAGGACTCATTAGAAAGGTCATTACTCTAATTATATGGGAAGAGCTTCAATATTAGTGTCCCATTAGTCTTGGTACCCTCTTGAGTTTTAAAAGGTCTGGGATTAGTTATATGAGGAGTTATGAAAAATTACGGGAAAAAATGGATGGAAAAACACGAATAATACATAAACCCGTCAAAAGTAATTGCTTCCTCTCTCTCTCTCTCTCTCTCTCTCTCTCTCTCTCTCTCTCTCTCTCTCTCTCTCTCTCTCATATTTTCATTGGGAAAACAGGTAGTACTTACTTAAGTTCATTATTTTTCAGAAGTAATGCGTAAAATAACGGCACTCTTAAAACAAATTACTAGATATTTTTAAGCCATAATGAACAGTTATTCTTCAGAGATGCTCGCTGGATTCCTAAGAATAAGAAAGAGCTTGTTGATAATATATATATATATATATATATATATATATATATATATATATATATATATATATATATATATATATATATATATATATATATATATATATTCATATTCTAGTCGTTACCACAGAACCTTACCTTATGCTACGATTAAACGTACCTGAAATAAAAGAAAAAACATCATCAGAAAAAAGATATGAGATTAAACTACATAAAATATTTCGCTGTACCATTTATCTTATTATCTAATGCTTTCATTGTTGTCCAACAGTTGCCTTTCCTCAGAAAGAACTACGACAAAAGGAAAGCTGAAAATGGCCTCTTCCCTTTCACTCCTAAACAAAGGGGAGAGAGAGAGAGAGAGAGAGAGAGAGAGAGAGAGAGAGAGAGAGAGAGAGAGAGAGAGAGAGAAGTAGGAATATAGGGAATGAATGGACAGTGAGGGGGAGGGGAATATGCAAATATTTTTGTGTTTGGTCTGTTCAGTTTGGTCTGTTCAGAGAGAGAGAGAGAGAGAGAGAGAGAGAGAGAGAGAGCCTGAGAGCCTGGGGTATTAATATGCTTTATAGAGAACAAGGACTTAGGCCTACTACTATTATTAGAATGCAAATGAAAAGCCATTTCTTACTCTTGGCAGAGACCTTTCACTGTACATAATATGAGAGAGAGAGAGAGAGAGAGAGAGAGAGAGAGAGAGAGAGAGAGAGAGAGAGAGAGAGAGAGAGCCATCGTAGGCCATCGCCTACCGCCCTCACGTATGTACGCCAAAAATTCCTCCATAATATTTCGACATAAATTTCACTTTTAATTTAAACCGACATTCAGGTCCTATGTATTTAGAAGCTTGTACAAGGCAGTGTAGCACGCACACACGTACAAACACACACACACACACAAACGTAAAATCAATACAAAGCGGAAAGGTACTCCCATTTATATCACTTAAGTAGCAATAACTTTTATATATATATATTATATATATATATATATTTTTTTTTTATTAAAACTTTTCCACTTAGGCCCCAAAGTGACTGCCATCTTTGACAAGTGTTTTTTTCGAGTGATCGACAATCGCCTGGTGTTGACATGGATTTTCTCTCTCTCTCTCTCTCTCTCTCTCTCTCTCTCTCTCTCTCTCTCTATATATATATATATATATATATATATATATATATATATATATATATATATATATATATATATGTGTGTGTGTGTGTGTGTGTGTGTGTGTTTACACTCGTAAAACCAACTGCAGTGTTGTTTCAAAGAACGGAATCAGGTTTTGTACAAAATGATCTCATTTATCGTGAAATGGAAATAGCAATGACCATTAGTTACCCCCTGAAAATTACCTAAATGTTGGTGGCATAAATTACAATAATTACCTTTAGCAGTTTCCAATTACCAGCACTTTCTGCATTTTTATCACGTTCCCTAAACGAATAGAATTTAACACCCAAAAGAAATTTTGCCTTGGTGACCAGCATCTAACAGAGAGAGAGAGAGAGAGAGAGAGAGAGAGAGAGAGAGAGAGCCTGGGGTATTAATATGCTTTAGAGAACAAGGACTTAG
Source organism: Macrobrachium rosenbergii (assembly GCF_040412425.1). NCBI lineage: Eukaryota > Metazoa > Arthropoda > Malacostraca > Decapoda > Palaemonidae > Macrobrachium > Macrobrachium rosenbergii. The sequence goes on from NC_089785.1 coordinate 26,980,571, forward strand.
GCCTACTACTATTATTAGAATGCAAATGAAAAGCCATTTCTTACTCTTGGCAGAGACCTTTCACTGTACATAATATGAGAGAGAGAGAGAGTTTAGAGAGAGAGATAGAGAGAGAGAGAGAGAGAGAGATAAGATAAGTAGGAATATAGGGAATGAATGGACAGTGAGGGAAGGAATACAAATATTTTGTGTTTGGTCTGTTCAGAGAGAGAGAATAGAGAGAGAGAGAGAGAGAGAGAGAGAGAGAGAGAGAGAGATCAAATAGGAATATAGGAATGAATGGACAGTGAGGGTGAGGGGAATATGCAAATATTTTGTGTTTGGTCTGTTCAGAGAGAGAGAGAGAGAGAGAGAGAGAGAGAGAGAGAGAGAGAGAGAGAGAGAGGGAGTATTAATATGCTTTATAGAGAACAAGGACTTAGGCCTACTACTTTATTAGAATGCAAATGAAAAGCCATTTCTTACTCTTGGCAGAGACCTTTCACTGTACATACATAAGAGAGAGAGAGAGAGAGAGAGAGAGAGAGAGAGAGACTGAGAGAGGCCATCGCCTACCGCCCTCACGTATGTACGCCAAAAATTCCTCCATAATATTTCGACATAAATTTCACTTTTAATTTGACATTCAGGTCCTATGTATTTAGAAGCTTGTACAAGGCAGTGTAGCACACACACACGTACAAACACACATTCGTAAAATCAATACAAAGCGGAAAGGTACTCCCATTTTATATCACTTAATTAGCAATAACTTTATATATATATATATATATATATATATATATATATATATATATATATATATATATATATATATATATATATATATATATATATATATATATATATATATATTTTTTTTTTTTTTTTTTTTATTAAAACTTTTCCACTTAGGCCCCAAAGTGACTGCCATCTTTGACAAGTTGAGTGATCGACAATCGCCTGGTGTTGACATGGATTTTCTCTCTCTCTCTCTCTCTCTCTCTCTCTCTCTCTCTCTCTCTCTCTCTCTCTCTCTCTCTCTCTCTCTATATATATATATATATATATATATATATATATATATATATATATATATATATATATATATATATATATATATATATATATATATATATATGTGTGTGTGTGTGTGTGTGTGTGTGTGTGTACGTGTGTTTACACTCGTAAAACCAACTGCAGTGTTGTTTCAAAGAACGGAATCAGTTTTGTACAAAATGATCTCATTTTATCGTGAAATGGAAATAGCAATGACCATTAGTTACCCCCTGAAAATTACCCTAAATGTTGGTGGCATAAATTACAATAATTACCTTTAGCAGTTTCCAATTACCAGCACTTTCTGCATTTTTATCACGTTCCCTAAACGAATAGAATTTAACAACCAAAAGAAATTTTGCCTTGGTGACCAGCAACTAACAGAGAGAGAGAGAGAGAGAGAGAGAGAGAGAGAGAGAGAGAGAGAGAGAGAGAGAGAGAGATTCTCGTAGACAGCCGCCTGCCACCCTCACGTACCTATGCACACAAATTCATCCATAATTTTCGGACGCAATTTCAAGTCAATGGCCCCTGCGGTGACCTTGTTCCATATGAATAGTGGTTTATCTTCTGAATAATAATAATAAAAATAATAATAATAATAATAATAATAATAATAATAATAATAATAATAAGAGAGAGGACACAGTATCAAATTCCTCAGTAAGTTCCCTATAATTTTCAGTTTATTCTACGTAACTATGAAATCTTCACTGAAATTCCTCGTACATCAGATGACACTTTTAAGCAGAATTGCCCAGAAGAGTAAGACAGTGATCAATTATCTTTGGGGCCAAATGGAAATCTTACATTTCTGGTTTTTTTTTTTTTGCATAAGCTAAACAATAGCTTCAGGAGTTATTTTGAAATTCATATATACTGTACTGGCAATAAAGCGTAAGTAGCATTACTCCTTAAATAAATGCAGCACGGGCTGTGCTCTTTAGAAATGACAGAACTCACTTTAACAGCAATAAATATTTAAATATACATATATATATATATATATATATATATATATATATATATATATATATATATATATATATACACACATATTGTGTGTGTGTGTTGTGTGTTGTACGTGTTTGTGCAGGAGAGTGAAACTGGTTGCTTATAGCATGTTTTGCATATGCACACACACACATTATATATACTGTATGTGTGTATGTATATATATATATATATATATATATATATATATATATATATATATATATATATATGTGTGTGTGTGTGTGTGTGTGTGTGTGTGTGTGTGTGTGTGTGTGTGTGTGTATGTGTGCATAAACCATAATAACAGAAACCACCTTCACTCCCCTGCATGTACAAACACCACACAAACACGAAAGCAAGGAAAAGCTTCCGCGTCATCAGGTGAGCTGCTCCTGTGGGGAGTCATATCCATTGAATGAGGCAGGAGTAGAGCCAAGAAGATCTGTCTATATACCAATGAGGGAGTCGCCCAACCTATTTCCTTTTACGCAGAATATAACCGAGATTGGAAAAAGTTGCTGCGTCTAGCTATTATTATCATTAGGAGTTTGTTTGTGTTGCCAATTCCGTCATTTATACTTAAAGGGCGCGTTTGTACTCCAGTTAAACATGTCATAAACACGCCAGTAACTTATCACTTACATTTCGCAAGCACCTTGACAACACATCAAGGACTGTAAGTGGAGGATGCACCCTCATCCTCCAACATAACGTCATAAACGAGTCACCAGCTTCCCCACTGCAGTAAAACATGTTATAATTATGTCTATAACTTATAGCATACATGTTGCAAACATGTTGACAACAAGTCAACAAATATAAGTGGAGAATGAAGGTGCGTCCATGCTACAGTAAAACATGTTGGCAATTTATTGCATACATTTCACGAACAGGTTGACACAAGTCAACAATGAGTGCAAGTGGACAACGCATCTTTGGCAAATGGGGCTAAGGACTACCAAGAAGTCGTCGACTCGTATTCAACATGTTTGTGATGTGTGTGTGATAAGTTGCCGACAAATGTTGATAGCTTATTTAACAGAAGTGTGGATGTGCCCTCCCCCCTGCTCTCTCCTTCCAGCAAAAAGGAATGACTGGGAAATGCATTTCTTTCATTCCACAGCCTCTGAGCCTCGATCATTCCTGCAAGAGAACAAAAGAGCATCGCTCTAGATTGACATCCACCAACAAACACCCATTCCTGCAATCCATCAACCTAACCCCGGTCCTCTCTCTCATAGATGGATGACACGATCGATTTTATGAAACTGAGGCTGTCAAGTCAGGCGCTGGGGGAAACCTTCGGCCGTTCAGTTCTAAAGACAGGGGAAAGAGTGGGTTGGAGTGGTTGGACAGCAAGATACAGAGATCCAGAAAATAGGAGAGATGAAGTATGAGGCTCTAAAGGTGGCAAAAACGAATTCACAGTTAGAGAGGTTGAATAGCAAAAGTGGAGAGGAGGAGGGAATGGAGGTAGAGTAAAAGGGTAAAAAGTGTGTGCAAACACTATTTCGAATCTGATTATCAATCTACTGACCTTCTTGCGTCCTTAAGAACAATACCGCTTGAACTAGACACACAAGATTTGTTGCCATGGGAATTTTTTTTTCTAGTAATACTGTAAAACAAGCTAGATATGTGGGGTTTAAAATTTCATATATATATATATATATATATATATATATATATATATATATATATATATACATATATATATATATATATCATATATATATATATATATACATATATATATATATAATGAGTATATAAGACCTTGCTTACTGTATTTGCATCAAAATTTATTTGATACATTATTGTTCTCACACTGAATAAGCCTAAGTAAACCACAATAAAACCTCCCATGCATAAAAAGAATATAAATACTATATTAAAGACGAAAATCGAAGCCACCTCTTATCCGGAAAATCATGTCAGGATCCTGACCACGAACCTGAAGGATATCCGAAGGATAGAATGACAGCAGCAGCAACAGCCATTCCTATACGGCATCCTTAGCTCCCGTGAAGGTCCAAAGGACCCACGGGAGTCCTCGGGAATCCTTGGGAATCCTTCTTGTCTCCTATATACTGGAAAAAAGCTCCAGCGCTCAAGAAGTTTAACGTCAACACTTCTGACAATCCTGCAGCCAGAGAATAGGAGACGTCAGGGGGGGCTTACGTCCTTTTGGCAACATATGTCGATACCCTAGCTTGTTTTTCTTTTGTAAAATTCGCTGCCGGGCCAATAACAAACGACCCATGCGCCGTCCCCCCCCCTCTCTTTCCCCCCACCCACCCAGGTCACCTACGTCAATGACCCTCTGGTGTGAAGTTATGGCTGGTTTACACATTTTCGATTTCTTACCAATATTATTCACGAGAATCTGGAAAATGTCGATGGAAAGAATAGTGGAACGCTAAACATGCCGAAATAAAATACTTATCACTTCCTTATTTTGATATATAAATCGTTAAATACAGGCCTAATTTGCCGTTATGAAACTTAAGACTACGATAAACAGACATCTACGTTTCTCTCTCTCTCTCTCTCTCTCTCTCTCTCTCTCTCTCTCTCTCTCTCTCTCTCTCTCTCTCTCTCTATATATATATATATATATATATATATATATATATATATATATATATATATATATATATATATATATACACACATACACAAATATATATATATATATATATATATATACATATATATATATATATATATATATATATATATATATATATATATATATATATAATGCATATAAATATAGATATATATAGGAGTTAAAACCGAAAATGTACAGAATTTATCACTAGACAATTAACTGTTTTTATCACGCAATCCCTCGCGCATTTAGTACACAACAAATAAACAAACATATCTTGCAGTGCTGAGTAGCCATTAAGGTCCGGACAACTGATGACTGAAACTTCTAAAAATCCAGAAACAAAAACGTTTACAAAATATAAAAAATAAATAATAACGTTAGATAAAGCACTAGGCCTAATTAGACAACACAAACATGAAAAAACCACAGTTTAACAAACCAAACTACTTAAAAAACACCTTGATTTTAGATTTACATGCATACACGACATAAACCCTCTGTTATGCACGCGACAGCATTCGACAAATGAAAAATAAAAAACAAATGAAGAATAAAAACATGAGTCTAGAGATGTTTAAAAGTATAATCCTTCCATAAGCCAGAACACCCAGGTGAATATTCCCTCTTTCTTTCCCCTCTTGTTGCACCATTGATGGCCAACAGCTTTAAAAGCTTGCGTTGACTCTGCTCCCAGCAAAAAATCATTATGAGGCTGTCGTCATCTTTATAAAGAACTAACAACAGGAAATTCTCTCACGCAATGGAGCCAAAGCCTGGATCAAAACTTCACACGGAGAGAGAGAGAGAGAGAGAGAGAGAGAGAGAGAGAGAGAGAGAGAGAGAGAGAGAGAGAGAGAGTAACGGAATTGGCTTCAAATTAACGAACAGTGATCATTTCAAACTCTTATTTCAAACATAATCGACCAGAAAACGACATTTCCTTGTATTATACAAAAATGACTACGATAACATAACAATAACACCCACATAAAGTCCATAATTCTACAGATTTTGGATAATAATAATAATAATGATAATAATAATAATAACGTAAAGAGAACTGGAAACACGGCTTCGTTCCTCTCCCAAGACAGACCCAAAACGGCGTTTACACTCCATACGTGAAAGCTAGATCTATTCCTCCAAATATTTATCATAATCCAGAAAGAAATTATTTATTATATAAACTAAATATAATAAAAGAAGGCAGACTGAAGTAATTAGGCTACGTGATAACCAACATGCTACACACAACATGCCTCTAACGAGATGTGTTAAGGGCTCGTATACGGTAGTTCCTAAATACTGTACCACAGTATTTAATCAAATGGCTTCACTAACTTTACTTGTGTAAAATAAGTAATAAGACTTAGACTTCCTGAGGAAAAACAATTTTGTGCAACCGACACTTTCATCCAAAGGAAATCTTTGTAAAAATTTAGAAAGGAAAACCGATAAAGAATTGGATTCCTTCCGAAGTGGCCCAAACCCTGATACAGTTCAAAGCATTTCAAATAAAACTCTCTCTTTTTCTTTCCCTCTCTCTCTTTTTCAAGCAGCAATCTAGTCCAGGCACAAATGCAATAAAAGGGTAAAGTGTCACTTGGGAACGGGGCAAAAAAGAAGAAAAAAAGACAACAGAAATGGAAATATATTTAGTTCGTCAGCAGAAAGAGTCAACGTCAGCAGAAAGAGTCAACAAAATTCTGGAGGTGTCTGTGACTAAATCGACGATGATAGAAAATGGGATTCATGGCGCTTATTGTTAGAAAAAGTGATGAGACTGAATAATTACTGTTTTGATCTATTTTTTCCTTTTTGTGCTTTTGTACCAAGACTCCTTGTCTGAAGGTTGACAGAAATTAAGGGATAAAAGAATGGTGCCAATGATGTGACTGCAATAGGCTAATCTTGCTCAGAAACCTCGTTACAAAAACTTACAATGAAAGAAAATGAGCGTTCCTTCCTGTAGGCCTATCCTCTGTAGACCTTGGGCCTATCTGTCTTCTTTCAAACCGATATTATTTCGGTCACATCAATTTCACGCAAACCATTACACACTAAGACAAGAAATTTATTTAAATAATCTAAATAAAAGATAATTTGAGAGAGAGAGAGAGAGAGAGAGTACAAGATTTAAACCAAGAGAGAGAAAGACTACAATATTTAGGCCAAAGGCCAAGCGCTGGGACAAGAGGTCATTCAGAGTTGAAACGGAAATTGACAGTAAGAAGGTTGGAAAGGTGTAATATGAGGAAAATCTCGCAGTTGCACTATGAATCAACTGTTACAAGAGGGTGGAAAGTAAGGTGGAAGAAAGAGAATATGGACAAAGGAGAGAGAGAGAGAGAGAGAGAGAGAGAGAGAGAGAGAGAGAGAGAGTTAAGCGTCGTGGAAAATAGCCCAGGTAGTATATAGGGGCTCGACGAAATTGAGGAAGTCTACAAGGAAATTACTTCTGGCCCATTTGTTTTGGAGAGCTGGTTCCAAAAATACCTTTTCTGAATAAGAGAAGGGAAACATTTATACCCAAAGAGAGAGAGAGAGAGAGAGAGAGAGAGAGAGAGAGAGAGAGAGAGAGAGAGAGAGAGAGAGAGAGAGAGAGAGAGAGAGAGAGAGTCCTGCTGCTAATCTGTATCAAAGCTTGCAGAACTATTAGCATGAAACTGGATAAAAGAAACTACTACTACTACTACTACTACTACTACTACTAATAATAATAATAATAATAATAATAATAATAATAATAATAATAATTCTAAAAAGAAAACCACTCAAGAAAAATGATCGGAGTCCATCTTGACCTTTGACCTTTCCCTTCCACAGTGCGTAATGTTTTCTTTATTAAAAAGCAACAGAGAAGAAAACTCTAAGAAAACCTGAAACTGTTAAATATTCCTGTTGTGCCTGGCCTAACTAACCTGAGACTCCCCGCACTGATTGTAAACAAAACAAACAATCAGTAATGACTAACTTTAAAAATACCTGGAGAATCCTGAAACCAGCTTCAACAAATAATTATAGAAAACATGTCAGTAACACTTGCCAACATGTCAGCAACACTTGCCAACATGTCAGCAACATTTTCAACAAGTATGCAGTACATCATGTCAGCAACATTTGCCTACATATCAGCAATTCTTGTCAAAATGTCAGCAACACTTGTCAGCAAGTCACCACCACATGCCAACATGTTTGCAACACTCATCAACAAGTCACCAACACTTTTAACATGTCAGCAACACTTGTCAACATGTCACCAACATTTTCATGGCTTTAATGACCACTTGAAATGAACTCGAGGCCCGTCCCGATCTTAGAACTGGATGAACGTGAACAGAAACAGCCGAGGACAATACACAATTAGGGACTATCATATGGTTCCTCGCCTTCCACGAGGACCAAATTAACCAGACAGGCAATCAGACATTCTCGCTCTCTCTCTCTCTCTCTCTCTCTCTCTCTCTCTCTCTCTCTCTCTCTCTCTGGGCCAATAACACTGACAGAGATCGTAGTCTTGGCCGAGTGTTTTGATGTTGGCTCATGAATGGGGGACATCAAACAAGAACTGATTGCAGGCGACCGAATGGGATATAGACTGATGGGGAAGGGAGGTTTGATTTGTGTTTGGGTAAATGAACTCTTTATTAAGAAAAATTAAATATGTGATGTATTAAGATAATATTAAGGTGACAGAAATGGATTTATATTGGCCTGTTGCTTAGGGTTACGCAAACTTATCTCTTAAGTTTTATTTTTCTTGACAGGGGAGGTTAAGGAAAAGCCTTTAACAGAAGTCTCTCTCTCTCTCTCTCTCTCTCTCTCTCTCTCTCTCTCTCTCTCTCTCTCTCTCTCTCTCTCTCTCTCTCTACTGAATAAAGCACAAAACGTAAGATGAACAGGCCACACAATACCCGTTTTTTACACTTCAGTATTAGAAAATTTATTAAACAAAAAAACTAACTCCAAAACCATGAAGATGAGGTTGCTGGTCCCTCGCCCTCACACAGTCAAAGGAGCTTGTCTTAGGTGTTCAGGGGCGGTACCCCATCCAAATACTGGCCAGAAAAATGTCCTTCATTTCGCTCAGCTGAAAACCATTATCTAGCATGTACGGATATTTTTAATAAGAGATCTTGACATTTCAACAGAAATGTATTCATTATTTCTCCAAAAACTGTGACAAACAAAAGCGGAAGGTAAAAGTATCTAATATCACGAAAAAATCAACATACGAGGTTAGATAAATTAAAAGATAAAGATAAGAAGGAATATTAACAGAATAAGATCAAAACTTCAAAACCCGAAAAGGAGATTGGTCCAAGGGCCTTTAACCAACCGCCGGAAAAAATCCCTCATAAAGAGGATACAGGACCTATTTGGGCAAAAAACTACAATTAACACTAAAGCCAAAAGATTTCAGAATTGCCTAATCCAACTACCCATGCCAATTTGGGGCTTTGTTTCCCCTCCCCCCCTTTTGCCATCCTCCTTTTTCCCCACCCACTTTTCGGGTCCTTGCAATGAAAACTGAAATCTCGACTGGAAATAATAATAATAATAATAATAATAATAATAAAATAATAATAATAATAATAATAATAATAATAATAATAATAATAATAATAATAATAATAATAACCAATAACTGGATATTGGGAAAGAGCGAAAGTCGTTTCCGATGGACAAAATCAAAGCCTCGATTCAGATTTGGTTCAGAGGCGCTTTCCCTCATGACGTGGACGTTATGGAAACGAATAAAATGATCAATAAACTCTCTAAGAATGAAGAAAATAACAGAATATAATTTTTGTGATGAAAGAGGAGACAGCCAAACGCAAAAGGAATAAAATAACTCTCTCAAAATACCCGAAGTAACTTCATTATATAATGACGGTATTCGAAGACAAGAGACCTTTTCCTCTTCAACATCGTAAAAGAGAGGATTAAACCCGCCTGCAGAGAAGAGAGATAATGAAATCCTTTTTTGATTTCATTCCAAAGATAAAAGAAACATTAAATAAGTCGACAGCCAATCAATATTCGGGATATCAAATGCAAAATAAAAGTACAATGAGATATGCCTGTCTGAAAGAAAATATTTAGGTGTTACATAATCATAAATGACGTGTCGAGAGAGAGAGAGAGAGAGAGAGAGAGAGAGAGAGAAAGAGAGAGAGAGAGAGAGAGAGAGAGAGAGAGAGAGAGAGAGAAAGGTTATAGGAAAAGGGGATAAATAAATAAATAAATAAGAGGAAACAGAAAAGAAAGCCGATACGCCTGAAGAAATTCCGGGAGAGAGCAGGAATGAATTTGCTCCTCACTTGAACACTTGGAGGTCAGAAGATGCCTTCTTTCTGAGGGGTTAAGCAAAGGTTTATTTTCTCTTCCTCTGTAAACAAGAGTCGACTTTAAGTTATTCCTTAACATAAGGGATAACTTCGTTGATTTCCTCCCAATTTCGGGCGGGAACACTTTTTACTTCTCCCCGCAAAGGCGAGTATTATAGGGTGCTCCGCACCACCTAGTGAATTTTCCCAACCACCTAGGGGAATTTTCCCAACCACCTACAGGTACTTTCCCAACCACCTACGGAAATTTTTCCAACCACCTACGGGAATTTTCCCAACCACCTACGGGAATTTTCCCAACCACCTAGGGGAATTTTCCCAACCACCTAGGGGAATTTTCCCAACCACCTACAGGTACTTTCCCAACCACCTACGGAAATTTTTCCAACCACCTACGGGAATTTTCCCAACCACCTAGGGGAATTTTCCCAACCACCTTGGGGAATTTTCCCAACCACCTAGGGGAATTTTTTCACCCACCTAGGGGAATTTTTCCCACTACCTAGGGGAATTTTTCCAGAGTTTTTGGGAAATAATGTGACGCCTATCAAGCAGGGCCTATTTTGGCCCAATGTGACATCAGTTACCCAGAACCTTAGTGACCTGAAATGGTCAAATTATAACAATTGGGAAATATTATGAACTGACCCCATTTCTAAAATCTGACAACAACTGACAAACTGTAGTGCCTGGAAGTATATTCCTGGATCGTGCCAGCCCTTTGCCATCGTGATTCTGGAAAGGGGGAGGGGTGCTGGCAACGCTGTTGTCATTTGCCCCTGAACTGGCACCTGACCCCCTTCATGTCGGACAAGAATGATTATGCGTATTTCGTTCAATTTCTACTTCAGTTTATTCTGAAAGGGTTTTAGCTTTGCACAAGTGTTTGGGGGACCAGCAAATTGTCCCCAAACTTTTATTGTATACCAATTGTTTTTGCTGTTCCTGTTTTCATTCGTGATTTTAATATTATATGTTTCCAGCTTAATATCAGCGAACAAATGTTTCTAGTTTAATATCAGCGAACAAAGGTCGCGTTTCATCGCGCACCACACTCGTGTTTTGTTTGGTTACGTGAGACACTTGACGAAACGAACGCACCATGACGACAAAGTCTCTCTCTCTCTCTCTCTCTCTCTCTCTTCTCTCTCTCTCTCTCTCTCTCTCTCTCTCTCTCTCTCTCTCTCTCTCTCTCTCTCTCTCCTGAAGATTTACCCTTATTTACAATGGCAATGGAGTGTAAACGCCTTAACTGGTCTGTCAGTTTTAATTACAGATTTCAATATGATTTTACTGGTTTGTGTGTAGGCATTTTATGCATTTATGTCTCCATAACATTAATGTTAAGATTTAATTTGTATAATGTTCTTTCGTGTTTTCTGCTTTAAAAATACACAAAGCAAAAATATAATTTAAAAATATTGTTTTACTAATTATAAATTCTTGGTCTCTCTGAAAGTTGGTACATGAAAAATTTAGGACCACAAAGCGAACAGTACATTAGCTATATTTTCCTCAAATTGACTATTCAACACAAAAGAGATATTCTTCAATAGCTATTCCCTTACTATCTCCTGAGAGAGAGAGAGAGAGAGAGAGAGAGAGAGAGAGAGAGAGAGAGAGAGAGAAATTGTCGAGCTGATGATTTCATAAACGAGAGAAATTCAGTCCGTCTGCAGAGAAGGGGAGATTATGAAATCCTTTTTTGGTTCAATTCCCAAGATGAAATAAACATTTGAAACAAGTCGTCAGTCTAATCAATGTAGAGTGTAACAAATGTAAAATAAAAATACAACGAGCTCTGCATGTCTGAAAAAAATATTCAGGTATTACATAATTATATATGACACAAAAAGACACAGAGACCATAAAGAGAGAGAGAGAGAGAGAGAGAGAGAGAGAGAGAGAGAGAGAGAGAGAGAGAGCTGTGCTGTGGCTAATTCACAGTACACAAAATACCTTAAACAAATTCAACCTCTTCCCAAACACCAAGGCAGCGGAATTGGCAAAGGACCTTGTGAAACTGAAGAAGTAGGTCCATGGGTCACAATGACACCAGAACCAATGAAAACAGTAAAAAACAAAACATGAAAAGTGCAAGACACACAGACCTTATCAAGAAAACCAGCCCTTAAAAGCTGAAGGTCCCTTTAAAGAAAAGATATGTCCTAAATAATTATAAAAGGTTCTCGCTCTCAAGAGATAAACATATAAAATGGACGTCTTCTCTTGAGAGAAAGGGGAGCAAAGAGTCTGGTGTCACTTAGTGCCAAAACAGAGACCGAAAACATGGGGGGGGGGGCAGGGGAGTTAAAATCACAAGCAGTTAATTGTAAGAGAAGGGAAAGAGGAAGTATCGTAGTGACAGGTTCCACTGACAGGAGATTAATGATACAACCCGGATTTAAAATCCCTGATAAATCCCTGAATATATGCACAGATTAAAACTTTCTTCAGGAGTTTATTGGGGAAATAATGACTTCAGTGCAGATTCTACCGAAGTATGAATTATTTCGACATTAAAGAATTTTTTTCAGGACAAGAATGAGGAAGGTGCTTGTGACTCAACAGGTGGGTCAATGACGACGCCGCGAGCGTTGCTGCGCTTCGGATGTGTATGTGGGGAGAGATAGCTGAAAATGTACGTGGGAACTTTTTTTACAACTCTCTCTCTCTCTCTCTCTCTCTCTCTCTCTCTCTCTCTCTCTCTCTCTCTCCAAAAACAAATTAGACTACTAATTTCAAGCAACTGACTATTCTTTTGAACTAGAGAATCATTACAAAAGATCTCAGTTCAATACAGTATCTGAATTAATATCACACAATATGTATGTATGTATGTATATATGTGTGTGTATATGTATAATATATATATATATATATATATATATATATATATATATATATATATATATATATATATATATATATATATATATATATATATATATATATATATATATATATATATATATATATATATATATACATATAACTGAATCACGAAAATATGGAACGTGATGAATATATAAATAAAGATAAAATCCACGAAGGAAAGGGAAACACTGGAGTGCTTAGGAGGCCTTTCGACTCTTTCGTCCTTTACTTAGCAGTTTATCTTTATATATGTATATATATATTATATATATATACATATAGCCTATATATATAATGATATACATATATATACAGTATATATATATATATATATATATATATATATACATACATAAATTGGAAAACAGATTGAAAGAGTATTAAAATTCCGATCCTCAAAACACGGCTCTATAAAATTAAGAACTAAATAATTCAAATAAAATAATAAATAAAATATGAAAGTAATGCACAAAAATTTTGAGAAAAAAAAATGAATCGCACGACAAACTGACCCGTATAAAAAGAAACTCCTTCAGGAATAACGAACGCAGACCAAAGAAGAAGAAGAAGAAGAGAAATCGCTTTTCATGCAAATAGGGAGCGACTACTTCTTCCCTCCTCTCCTTTTCAACCTCGAGAGGTTACTTGTGCAGAACACCAACATCAGACCCAAAGGAGATTTTCCTTAAATATCAAGAGGGGTAAAAGGGGTGGGGTAGGGGGAGGAGGGGTTAAAGAGGGTAAAAGAGTAGGGGGAGGGGGGATGGGCTATCTTCAACCTGTGAAAGGAAGTCGCGGTCTTACTAAAAGAGAGAAAGTGAGGGATTGAGGAAAAGGAAGGATTTCTCAAGTGGAGAGAGAGAGAGAGAAGAGAAAGGAATGGACCGTGGGTGTGTGTACGTTTGAGAGTGAGAGACAGAGAGAGAGAATGAACCGCGTGTGTATATGTGTGCGCGTTTGAGAGAGTGAGAGAGAGAGAGAATGAACCGCGTATGTGTATATGTGTGCGCGTTTGAGAGAGAGAGAGAGAGAGAGAGAGAGAGAGAGAGAGAGAGAGAGCAGCAATACGAGTTGTATAAGACCACTTTACTCTAATAATATTAAGCCATCCAGAAAATCTTCCACACTGACAAAATTTCTAGGGAAAATTATCATTTCAGTTAGCTTATAGCTGGCACCAATATGGCGGAACTCAGTTGTTTTTAACTTATATGGACAGAGAACGCCTGCCTCCGTGGCCTACAGGAAATGCCCAGGCAGGGTAGACAATGGGTCTCCCTCTTTCAACCCCCCTGCTACCAGAACACACATAGATTCCCCCCTCGCCTTTTGGGGTCATGTTTTCAAAGTAAGCTTAGGGAGGAAACAGACGTTAGGGAGTAAACCACTTGGGGGGGAGCTAGCACCTTAAACCTTAGGCTCATTATCTTTAAGACTGCTATTCCTTTGACCTGTTTACTGATAAAGAATTCGCTTTCAGGTTTGGGACCTATGGCTCCGACGCCTGCTTGAAGCAGCAAGCCAGGAGACCCCTTCCAGCGACTGTCCTGGTCGTATGTCTGTCTTCGGTGGCGGCCCAATTTCACGATCGTACGCCCGAGACGTGGTATTTCGGAGCTCAAATATTCGTCTGAAATAGGTAAGCCAAGAGTGAATTTGGTGCCAGTCACCCCTGTCTCTCTCCACTAAATTCCTTCCATTTCTCTCATTTATCTTCAAGTTTAATCCCTTCCTTTTCCCAATCTTCCCCCTTTGTGTGACGGCAAGCATGTGCTCCTTGTTTCAAAAGCCCGATTCCAAGATTGTGATAACGTGATTTTCTCAATTATCTTCTGGGCTACATCATGTTTAGTATTTAAGAACGTGTATTGGGTGATATTTTATAGGTAGGTTCCATTTCTCTTAGTTTGAGCAGGGCTAACGCAGAACGTCTCTTTCAGGGGAGACACGTGGACCGATTGCAATCCATGCTTCAGTATCTCGTCTGCCACCAAAATCCTGAAAATTCCTGGTCGCAGTCCTTACCAAATTCCGTTGTGGCCCGAAAATGTTCATGTGAATTATTCTCCCATCCTGGAGTTCCATCATTTGCATTACCTGAGACTAGTTTGCGTAATCAGGGCAAGACTGAATGTTATTATCATTGGACTGATTGTATTGCATCTTGGCCCCATTATTAATCAACTTGCTTGTTGCCAAATCATTTCCTTATCATTCCATGTGTCCCATAACTGAATCTGCCCCTTAGTGATTATGTTGTTCTGGTGTCTCATTGTTTACTTGCTAAGTCTTTGTAAATAAATCCCTGTACATTTGTAAAAGAATTCTAATTCCCATATGGCGACCTTCCACATTCAATTGTAAATCCAGGAAAATCTAAGGTAAGTTTTCAAATAACTTTTCCTTTTGCTCATAAGCTGGACTTTCTTGGTTTCGTGGCAGCATCATTATAAATTTGTTTCAATTTCTCACCAGCCAAGAGTCCAGTTTATGACAATATATATATATATATATATATATATATATATATATATATATATATATATATGCGTGTGTGTTTTGATAAATAAGTTTTTATCTATTTCATAACAAACGATTCTCATTTCCTACAGATTGCCGTGAAACTAGTGTAGGTATTCAGACTGCTCTAGCCTCTCTCTCTCTCTCTCTCTCTCTGTCTCTCTCTCTCTCTCAGAGGATGAATCATTACCTTTTAATATCGGCGCAATAATGAGATTTTAATTGCCACCAAAAATAACCTTCTTGCATCATGTTTTCTAAGGCTTCCGCTCTCTGGGTAAATCGTTCCTGGCTGAAGTATGATTCAATTGTTTAAGAAACAAGAGAGAAGAAGAGGAAGATAAACCTTTGTTTTCAAATAAAAATTCATCTGCTTAGTTTCCCCATTTAAGTCCTTCTTAATGAAGAAGAGTCACTTAATAAGGAAAAAACTTTCACCTCTCTGTGGTCCTGGGTAAGGTAGGGATTGCATTTAAGAGTGAGGTTAATTACTCAGCTGGGTAAGGGGTGAGGTTAATTTTTAAAAGCAATGAAGAAGGTTAACAGAGGTAAATTAAAAGAGAGCGATGGAACATCTATGAGTATATGGTAGTTGGTAAGGGATAGGCAGAGATGATGATAATAATAATAATAATAATAATAATAATAATAATAATAATAATAATAATAATAATAATAATATATAATATATAATAATAATAATAATAATAATAATAATAATAATAATAATAATAATAATAATAATAATAACTTTTTTCGCACAAAATACACTAGACTGAATTTCATACATAATGCTAAAATACAAAAATACTAAGATCTCACTGAAGTGAGACAAAAATACAAGTATAAAATAAAAAATACACGTTTACAAATGTATTCATTCATTTCTGTTAAAATAAGCAAAGGCCATTCAATAATAATAATAATAATAATAATAATAATAATAATAATAATAATAATAATAATAATAATAATAATAATAATAATAAAAATAATAATAATAATAATATTAATAATAATAATAAATTAAAACACGAACTAAAGAAGAATCTTTCTTCCGTTTTCCCCAGAACTGGGAAGTCTTCCCACAAAAGGCTTCCCTAAACCATCCTTTTTACGGCCCTCATAATTATACAGTCCATTGGTCCCATTCACCAATTCTGAGCATCTCAGCTGCCACAGTGGCCTCTTCATTTCTCTATCCCCTGATATTTTGGATAAGTTTTCCGCTGTAAGCCTTGAAACCCTAAAGGAAATGAATGAAGAAATTTTATTCCCAGGTAGGGTCTGAACACTTCCCGAAAATATCTTTTATTTTATAAGGATCTGATCTCCATTCATGAAGATCTACAAATGTTAAGACTACTCTGTACCGATTAAAGTGAGTTTCGACGACAAGGCAAGCGAGACAGACAGACAGACAAACAGACTGACAGACGCAATACAATGATTGAAAGACCTCTGAGAGGAGCAATCGAATAAGGCAATCTACCAGGCTTCCTGTGAACAGCCACTTTTTTCCCCACTTCTCAAGAATGTACATTAACCAGACACTCTCCTTCACTTTAAAACAGCGTACTGTTTCCAGACGATTGTTTTGATATATAGACACATTAGCGGCGTTACGAACATGAGTTACCCTTCAGAAATTTTATAATTACCTACATCCTAAAAATATTCTAACATCCACTTTCTTGGTGATTAAACTCTTACAAAATATAAGGACAAAGAACTTACACAGGAAGCTATAAAGCCAAGTAGCGTGGCAATAAAAAGGAATTTAATGTTACACTGTCTCGACAGAGGGGGGCCGGGGGTCCCTAGCTAATGTAACTTGAAGTGTAGATAATAACACTAAAATGAGTTGAAAGAACAAAATATTTCAAGGTGAAAGGTCGAGCGGATGTGACTCGGGACACGCGTACAGAACAAAAGAAATGATAGGCAACTATAGAACACTGCTCAAGATGGGAAACACAATTCTATGAGAAACTGGTTTTCTTTTTAAAAACGTCAAACAGTCAAAGAAGAAAGCTGGAGATAATTATCTACATAACTTACACTGAGACGACATTCCACAAGGAAGAAATCTGGTGCTACAAAAGATTCTCCAAAAGAACAGATCCAAAATTAATAAAAATTATAAAATCGAGAACAACTTGCTTTGCAAAGTCAGTAGTCAGTTCCTGAACTTTAAAATCTTATGAATTAATATTTCCAGCCAGGAGACAATAGACAGAAATTATAAATACGAGATCAGTTTTCTTTGCGAAAGGCAGTAGTCAGTTCCTGAACTATAAAACCTCATGAATCAATATTACCAGCAGGGGGAAAATGTTAAACCAATCTCTGTTAAATTGCAGGTGCCCTGAAGCTTCATATTTAAGGACTATGAACCAATAAATACTTACAGTATGGTATTATTAAACCTTTCTTCATCATCATCATAATGTAATGAGACTACAATGGTCATGATGATGACTGCTTTTTTTTCCAATAAAAACGGTAAAGCTTCTGAGCTGTCCCTGTAATTACATGAGAACATATCCTCTGTAAGTTTTCTATAAAAGAGGCTCATCCATGACTGATAACTTAAAGAATGAACGGGAGGCCATTGACTGCTGTCTTGTTGCTTCCTGGAGCCATCACAATTTTACGCTGAGATGATGTGGTAATGCCTCCAGGTAAACAAACTTTGGTAATGCCTCCAGGTAAACAAACTTTGGTAATGCCTCCAGGTAAACAAACTTTGGTAATGCCTCCAGGTAAACAAACTTTGGTAATGCCTCCAGGTAAACAAACTTTGGTAATGCCTCCAGGTAAACAAACTTTGGTAATGCCTCCAGGTAAACAAACTTTGGTAATGCCTCCAGGTAAACAAACTTTGGTAATGCCTCCAGGTAAACAAACTTTGGTAATGCCTCCAGGTAAACAAACTTTAATAAACAAACTTTACTACATAAATAAACGACTGTATTTGGAAAGTTCCAAAGGTTGTGCAAAGCTCTTTGGAGAATAAAAGATTTCAAAGTCTCAATTATATATCAAGAATATGATTACCAATTGGCTGCTGTCTGTATGTTTACCAGCGATATAATTACAAGTATTCCTGATAAAATTATCTGTCTGCCTCTCAGAGAGAGAGAGAGAGAGAGAGAGAGAGAGAGAGAGAGAGAGAGAGAGAGAGAGAGAGAGAGAGATAACCTGATTTATGACCTTCCTGCTTCCTACTTTAATGGTGATTAAACGCCCACCGTGAGGAAAAGAGCAATCCATCAAGCCATTCCCCACCCAACTCCAAAACTCCACCACTCCTCCGAACTCCACTCCCTCCCCCAAACACTCCCCCAACACCAACACTCCGGAACAAGGACACAGACCGGAGGAATTACTGACTGCCACAATTTCGAATTCAAGAAAGGCGACATCGTGTTGCAGGAAAGACCTTCTGTGACATTAGACTTTAATGCCATTCGGGGTATAACAGATGACCCCTGAGATTAGGAACTAGGGACCCATGGGTCTAGGGTCCCTAAGCCCCTGGAAGGAAAGGGTATCGCTAGGGAAAGGTTGGCAAAGAGGCGAAACTGGTAAATCATTCAGGGGACTAACAAGGTGCATTTCATAGTGTTTATTTCTGAAGTTTTCCAGAAGATTACACTCTGCATACAAGTATGCTTCTCTTAACCTATTTAATCTCTCTCTCTCTCTCTCTCTCAACACAAGGAAGATGAAGGCAGTAATACGAGGAGATATAGAGAGAGAGATACAATGAAAACCAATAACTGAAGACTCAAGAAATATAAAGTAGACCTAAAAAGCCTTTTGCACTTCACACAAGACTTAACGAAGGCAGCGCAGTCTCTAAAGTCTATAAACACTTATAACTGAATGATAAGCGACGTCCATGACAAGGTAAAAGTAAAAAGGAAATATTGTGATTCTATTTTTACTTCTACATCAACAATTGTGTGGATATTGCCGATTATCATTTCTATCATTTTATCTCATGTACCTAGACTGTGCATACTGTACCGTCTCTGCTTTGTATATTCCTTTTATATGGTCCTGAATTGAAATAAGGATTATTATTATTATTATTATTATTATTATTATTATTATTATTATTATTATTATTACCAACTGCAGGGCGAATTGCAGACTTTCCAGGAATTCATAAGCAACGGAATCCTCACGAAAAGACGAGGGTTACTTTTAGCAAATTATGATTTAAAATAGATTGTAATAGGAAATAAATACAAAATAACATTTTCCTCCTAAGAAAATAAAGTCTAATTTAGTCCTTTGGGTTTTAATTTTCTAATGAACCTAATCTATATCTATAATTGATAATTAATAATTTATCTTAATCCTTCAGCAGTATAAATGTTCTTTGGGACTTTGGGGTCGGTGGGCCTTGCGTGGACGAAATCCTTCAGATCCCAACTGGTTTTCTTGCATTCCTATTCCTGAGAGAGAGAGAGAGAGAGAGAGAGAGAGAGAGAGAGAGAGAGAGAGAGAGAGAGAGAGAGCTTAAACATTATTGAAAGAGTAGGCACTCTGCCTTGCCATGATATTTCATACACTTCTGTGATGAAACAGAGAGAGAGAGAGAGAGAGAGAGAGAGAGAGAGAGAGAGAGAGAGAGAGAGAGACAGCTTAAATGTTAAATGAGAGAGAAAGCACCGCCCTACCTTCCCAAGATAAAAGATAAAACTTTCCTCCTTCGAAAGAAAAGTTAGGAAGACTTTGAGGAGAGGGACAGAAAAGGAGGAGGAAGTCAAGTTTAACAAAGTTTCGAGAAGAAGAAGAAGATGATGATGATGATGATGATTTAAGTCAGGATTTCAAAGGGTGACAGATGATGCAATAGTCAATAAAGCAGTGACAAAAATAAACCCAGTGATCTCACCATGAAGAACTGGTGGGACTGCCCCTTACAAACTTTCCCCCGTGGGCTGGCCAGCTCTGGCCTAATTTACCCACTTGGCAACATACTAACAACCCCTAAACCAGCCCCCCAATCGTCCTGTAGGGGTCACAGCATCCAAATTAATCCAGTTATCTGTCTGTACGTTTGTCTGTCTTCCTGCCTGAAGACTTATTATAAACATCTGTCTTCCTGCCTGAAGACTTATTATAAACATCCTCCCACTAAGTAAGCAAAAGTTTTGTTTACAAAATCTGTCAATGATTCTCCATCATTTGATATCCTTAGTATTACAAACTTGAAGTAGATCTCTAAGATTATCATTTACAAATTGCTTCTATAATCTAAGAATTTCTAGGTGAAAAAGACAATAAATAGGACATTAATCTAAATTAATTAACAGTCTTCTTAAACACCGAATTCTGCACTTTGAAATCCCCTGAAATGAAGCTCATCATCATATGACGTTTTCCATTTGCTCCGTTCATGCTGGTTGTCAGCCCGGATGAAAGATGGTTGAATATTAGGCTGGCTGACACCTTTGCCTAGTGAAGAATTAATAATAATACGATGCTTGCGTCGAGTCTTAACAGTCTGGTGCAAGTGGCAATGAATCACATCGAGGCCTGATATACAAAGAAGAAATGAATTTAGAATGATAGGATGTTGGGGTTCCTGTAAAATGAAATAGGCATATAAATTAGTCGATTTCAGTGAAATGGATTTTAGGGGCCACTCATTTCCGAAATAAATAAGGGATTATTTATCTTCCGACTGAAGTTCCGAGCAGAATGTCGACGATAACAGAACATCCAAAGTATTATCACTATTCTTGGGCAAACATTCATTTGTAGGAAACTGGAAGCTATCTCCCGTGGCAGAGAATGGCCACACACGAAAATATCATACAGTGGAAGAGAGAGAAGTGAATAGAAGGGGTAGGAGAAAGAGAGAAGTGAATAAAAGGGGGAGAAGTAATCAAGACTAAACACTGCCATTAGTCTTACCTTTCACGAACCATAAGTCCTCCTGGAGCCTTCGTACTGAACGGATAAAGTTCTCTTTCTCATGAACTGGATCTCGGAAGCGAAAACCCGGAACATAAGTATTCGTTCTCAAAATACTGCTTCTTTTCTCGTTTATCTTTTTATTTTTTACTCTATCATCAGCTGCAGGGCGAATACCGAATTCCGAGATAAGCAACGGAATCCTCACGAAAAGACGAGGGTTATTTATAACTTATATAAAAAGATCAATTTCCAAAGGAAATATTACCCCATTCAAGGCCTCAATATCCGCCATTGCTAACCATTTTACTGCAGTTTCTTAACAAAACCATATTCCTCATTTCTCAACAGTTTTCCTCCTGCTATGGGACTAGGCTCTCGAAAAGGAGGATTACTTCTTCATTAACTTGGGAAGATATCGCCTAGAGAGAGAGAGAGAGAGAGAGAGAGAGAGAGAGAGAGAGAGAGAGAGAGAGAAGAGCGAGAGAGAGAGAGTACGAAAAACAAATATTCCCGAGTGTTAAAATAAAAAAAAAGTAACCTAGATGTTTCCTATAAAGAAGCTAATTAGCCAGGCATCCCTTGAGGACCTAATTGCAATATGACTCAAAAAACAACAAAAGAAACTTTAAACAAATCTTTCAAAATGGTTCATATAATATCCTGCGAGAAAATCAACTTGATTTGAGATCTAGGCAAATTTTTTCCCCAAGGGGTGCTAGTGCCGCCAGTGCAACTCACATGGTGCACTGTAGGCATTAGGAAAAGGTTTTTGCAGCGTCCCTTCTGACTACGTAATGGAGACGACGGAAGGATACGAATAATGAGAGGATCCTTTCAAAAGATCTCGGTAAATTATCCCTTTCTGTGAATGAATATGTATGTATGAGCGTGTATGTATGTGACGTTAAATACTGCAATATACATGTATCAATTATAAATTTTGGGTCTCTTTTGAAAGCTGTTCATATTTCTTCAAATATCATATACGAAAATGATGAACTTTCTTTTTAAATTTCAAACACATAGGCTATATACATACATACATATATATATATATATATATATATATATATATATATATATATATATATATATATATATATATATATATATATATATATATATATATATATATTACAGGAACATAAGTTACAAAATGCTGACCTTGAAACGAAACAAAACAAAAGCAAGAAAAAACAAACAAATGAAACCTTCCAAGGGAGACGTGAGGAGCATCAGATCCTCTTCATCCGAAGTACTCCTTCTCTAACTGGGTCACATCTCTCTCTCTCTCTCTCTCTCTCTCTCTCTCTCTCTCTCTCTCTCTCTCTCTCTCTCTCTCCTCCCATAAAGAAAGTGGGGGAAAGTGGCCATAAAGCAAGAGTCCAGCAGGATAAGCAAACCTGGGCACTCAGCCAATTGCTCGGTTTTTGAAAGAAGTTTCCAGAAGAAGAAGAAGAAGAAGAAGAAGAAGAAGAAGAAGAAGAAGAAGAAGAAGAAGAAGAGGGTTCCTTAAGTGACTGAGGCTCTATAAGGTCCTGTAAAGTAGGAATTTCCTTTCCAAAGGATTCCCGAGTGAGCTCTCTGCTGTTCGTGTGGGATATAATGCCTAAGATGGACAGAACAGAACCAGTCGCCTGTACAAGAGCTGGGATTGAGATGTCGACAGCTCATTTAAGGAAGGAGAGGGACATGCAGAATGAATGTTTGTGTTCAATAAATAAATAAATAAAATAAATAAATAAAGAAAAAAAAATAAAATCTGGCCTTACCAGTAAGGAATTCAGACCTAAATGATATAATATGGATTAAACTGAATAGTCTGCTTCCATGTTTAATGGTTATCAAGTCATCATTTGTGAAGAGGTATATTTAATAATATATATATATATATATATATATATATATATATATATATATATATATACACAGACAGATAGGTAAGATAGATAGACAGGTAACAATAACAAAGGAACAATAAAATCCGTCCATATTTCTCTCTGCAGGAGATGTAAAAAAGAAAAAAAATATTTCCCGAGAGCTGACACTTTCAACCAGCGCCATTGCAAAAACCCAACTTCTGAAACACTATTCCCTTCCCAGCAAAACCCAAAACTATAAATATCTAAAAAAAAAAAACATCAATAAACACTAATCCAGTAACCAGATCCACAGGGCCACCCGTTAAATGGAATTAAACGAAACATTATCAGGCAAACGTGCATCAAATCTTGGTCATCAATCGTGTTTGAAACGTGACCAGAAACTAAAGTCCTGTAAAATTGCATCGGGCGATCGAATGCTTCATTTTTGGGGTTTAACTTAAGAGTGACTGATGGGGAGGGAATCAGGAATGGGACACGTTTACAGGGAATGATATCAATACTGAAAGTAGCCTTGTACAGTGGCTGTTATCAGGGTGTATAACTGTGGTAAATTTAGATTTCTGTGATGGGCAAATGAACTAGATAAACGTCAAATAAACAATTATAAAACTATAATATACATACGTACATACATGCAATCACACACATACATACACACACTGTGTATGTGTGCGTGTGTGAGAAAGGGATTCTAAACCTACAACCTTACCTCTTCTCGCAGCCTGGATAATAAGCAATAGCTCAGCGTACCTGGAAATAAAAGAGAATATTGATTAGATAAGAACATACGTATCAGATTCTAAGGATACCTGATATGTATTAGAGAGAGAGATAGAGAGAGAGAGAGAGAGAGAGGAAGGCAAACGCTTAACGTTCTCAACAAGAGAAAAGCAAAGAAATCTCCAACAACAAAAAATGGTGGGGCAAACTCCGGCTCTCTCAATGGACGACAGAGAACTGACTCAAAAATCATATCATAAAAAATCCCCAAAAGAGATTTATTTCTTTTTTTTAACTGAGCTGAAAATAAAGAATTAATTCCAAGATATCTGATTTAGACGCGACTAATTCCATTCTTCTTTTCCGAATACCAATTCCCTTTTACTCTTATATTTTCTTTTTTCCTCTCATTTTTCTCCTTTTCTTTCATTGACCCTTTTTTTGTTCTTTTTGATATTTCGAAATTCACCTTTACTCCCTTCTCCCTAAAGTTATAAAGGAATGCATCTAAATGAATCTGGGAGGAAATTCTTTCCTCATATCTTCTGTCCTGAAGAGGTTTCATTTCTCAGTGAAACGCATTCCATTTTTTTCTTTCTTGAGAGAGAGAGAGAGAGAGAGAGAGAGAGAGAGAGAGAGAGAGAGAGAGAGAGAGAGAGAGAGAGAGAGAGAGAGAGAGAAAGAGAGAGAGAGAGAATGGATAAACTGGAAATTCTGCAGTTTCAGGTTAGAGAGAGAGAGAGAGAGAGAGAGAGAGAGAGAGAGAGAGAGAGAGAGAGAGAGAGAGAGAGAGAGAGAGAGAGTCATCCTGGGTCATCTGAGGTCACCATTGGTCACCCTAGCTAAACCTAATTCACCCAAGGTCACCAGAGGTTACCCTAGGTCACCTGAGGTCACCATTAGAAAGCCGAGAGCCCCGACAATGAGAATGCCGCCTCGAACTTCGTGACGTCACCAAGTTCCTCAAACTCCGGAGGTCGGCTGCATAAATTCCTTTCATCCGGCAGCCTCTGCTGTTCGCTGGTCCGGTAATCACATTAGGCTGGGGCGTTGAGCGTTCCCTCTGGTGTCGCCCTCTCTGGGATTAATTACTGCTTTTGGTTTTCTGGGCTTTCTTCCTACTAGCAGTAACTGCTGGTACTTTATGCTGCTTTGACTGACTGTTAGTATTTCCTTGCTTTTCTATTTTTTAGTTGGTAATCCTTGCTGCTTCTATTATGATGTATTTTTGGTATGTTATTTTTCTTTTTTTGCTATTGTTTCATTTACTTTAATCGCAGACAATATCTTGCTATGACAAGTTAACTTATTTATTTACCTTAGAATGACAGCAAGACAAAAAAAAAAAAAACAAAGAGCGAGAAAAAATTCCAGACCAATGACCCAGATTTGGGTATTTGAAAATTCACTGATCTCTTTGCAACAGTGAATTCTGAAGAGAAACGAAGGTTGAAATGATGATTAATAATGGCTAGAAAGTCAGTCTGAATCTATGGATGGTAGAGCGCATCAACAATAAAATTCCTTAGCAAAGATCCTGACAGATCAACAACTGCCAAATTCAATTCCATCTTTCTGACAGTTAATTAAATGAAGTGTAATTTCTCTCTTTCGATAGATATCCAGAACTTCCTCTCTTCCCTGTCAGCTGATGCATGGTTTTTGTATCTGTCCATTTGCTTTTGTCTTTATTTATTTATTTATTTATTTATTTATTTATTTATTTATTTATTCATCTATTTATTTTCATTGCTGATATAGTTTTTGTCACACGAAGGGAATTGTCCCGTGGTTGGTCGATCTGTCTCTCAGGTGATCAGCTTTTAGGGAATGTTCCTTTTAAAAGCTTAATAATAATAATAATAATAATAATAATAATAATAATAATAATAATAATAATAATAATAATAATAATAATAATAAATAATAATAATAATAATAATAACCTCTATTTCATCTATATCTCGTTCGATTCCTAATCTGGGTATACAGCAGAGACGAAGTTACAGGTTACGGGTCCCTATAAATCTCTCTCGACCAAAAAGCAGCATTGCCCTCAAATCACTCCCTTACAAACAGCATATATATATACTGATGCATCGCAGAAGCATTTATTCAATATACTTCATGATTTATAGAGGGGTTCGACTGGCGTTTCAAAATCGAGCACGCAAATACCACATTTTGTATCATATTTGCAAATGGGACCCAAATGGACAATATTCTACCACTGTTGATCCTTTTAAAGAGAGAGCGCTCCGTTTCGATTCCCTGTGACCTTTGTACTTTCAACCTGCCGGGTTTCCCATGCCATTGGTGACCATTGCTGCACACGCCAGAGAGCTATGGTCTGTTGACCTCGGTGGAGAGGGGATCTGGCTCAGTAGAATCTGGTGTGTTAATAGGCTTAAGTTTGTTGGTGGTAACCCATTCGAGAACTGACCAAACTGTTCGTTGCACGTATGTATGTACTTATGCGTGCATGTAATATATATATATATATATATATATATATATATATATATATATATATATATATATATATATATAATATGTGTGTGTGTGTGATTTGTCTTCTGTCACAGCAAATGGCCAACCAAATAAATTTTGCCAGCTAACAGCTTAGGCCATTAGCATATTTGATTACTTATTGAAATTGGAGAAAATTGCATTAGATTTTTAATTAAACCCTCACGGGCGCGACAGAGAGAGAGAGAGAGAGAGAGAGAGAGAGAGAGAGAGAGAGAACATTTTAACACAACAGCCCACCACCTCCATCTATCAACGCCAGGTTACTAATTTAAAAAGTTGCAGGGCTGATATGCAGTTAACACTTAAATCCCCCCTCCCCCCTCCTTCAAATTCGGAAACACGTCACCAGAGGTCCCTTTCCCCATCAACGTTTCCGGAATGAAGTGGCGCCTACCCGTTTATATTCTAACCAAATAAAATCTTTAAAATTTGCAAAAGCCACGAGGAAAGTAATAACAGCCTTTTATTTTCCGTCATTTAAACTGTCACTCTTACGGTTTTTAAATAATACCTTTCCCTTTATCACAAATATAAATCTTCAATGTTTTTCTCATCGCCAATTTTGGGTATAAATATAAAAAACCATTTTGTTTTTCTCAATTATTCCTCTCAAATGAACGAAAACTGATCTTTCTCCGGAGCTACACGAACGTTCTACAGGAATGCTTAACCGCAAAACAAACACCCATGTAAGGTCATGTAAGGTCACACAACAACATTCTTGTCTGATGTTACTAACGTAGTTTTTTTTATTTAAACGTATCATCATCATCATCATTATTATTATTATTATTATTATTATTATTATTATTATTATTATTATTATTATTATTATTATTATTATTATTATTATTACTTTTACTTAAAAGAAGCAACAGAAAAAAATAAAACAATTATTGAAGTTGCTGTTGAAAAAACATCATCATAAAATTAACAACAGTAATTAATAACTCATATTTTTATCCACTCTCTTTTATAAATGATTACTGGAACAGATGTAATCCCAGTAATTTATCATTAACCTCGTCTTCGTCATTCCATTACGACAATGATGACAATATTTATGAAAGGAATTACAGCCATAACTAAAATTAAAATAAAACGAACATTTCAATAATAAGAAAATGAGCATCACACACATTTGAGAGAATCCTTCATTGCCATTACACATATGACCAAAAATTGCCTCACTCAAACCTGCCAAAATGAGAGAGAGAGAGAGAGAGAGAGAGAGAGAGAGAGAGAGAGAGAGAGAGAGAGAGAGAGAGAGAGAGAGAGAGAGAGAATCACCTTGCTTTCTGATTCAGTTACAGTACTAATTTGCAAAAACATGTGGCGTGAATCCTGCGAATTTAAAGTAAAAAAAATGTGAAAACCTCAAATAACTGACATTCACAGGAATATTCAACATTGTCAACAGCTTATAAAAAGAAAGAATTTAACCGAATAATAAAAATGAATGAACAAGATATACAAGTTAATCAAACTTAGTTTCTAAAATTATTAACCCAGACGCTCCTTTGATTAAACGCCAAAGTTTTATTACAAAAGTTAAAAAAAAAAATGATAAACTTTTAATTGAAGTTGTGAGTAGTCTTGTCGGATTTGAGGTTTAAAAGGCGCGACAACACTAAAGTACGACATGTCATCAACACATGTCGGCAACTTATTTCATGCATGTCACAAACACGTGTACAACGAGTCGAAGACCGTAAGCAAAGAACGATAAAAACTATGGATTTTTAAAACGAGCCTATTTCCTAACACACACTCTCTCTTTCTCTCTCTCTCTCTCTCCCCATCAAAAATCCCTCTCCCATTCGTAAAAAGAATGCACGATTTTTCACAAAAAGATTTTCAAATTCCAGTTCTCGGATTCACATTTTGAAAATTTTTCTTTTTTTCCTCTCTCTCTTCAGGTGATGAACTTGAGCTCAAGTGAATGTCATTTCATGAATGAGGAATCTTCTTGAAAGGACTCTCTCTCTCTCTCTCTCTCTCTCTCTCTCTCTCTCTCTCTCTCTCTCTCTCTCTCTCTCTCTCTCTCTCTCTCTCACACACACACACACACACACGAGGCATTTCGCTCCGGAAAAATGAAAATGCTCCAGATTCAGAGAGAGAGAGAGAGAGAGAGAGAGAGAGAGAGAGAGAGAGAGAGAGAGAGAGAGATTCTTCCTCACATCGTTCCTCAAGACGACAGCAGCTTCAGACGAGTGATGAGTTTCCAGACGCCAGGAAATCATTTTTGAAGGAAAAGTTAGTTAAAACGGATCACAAGATTATCTGCACTTGCCTCTCCGTATCTCTTACAGATGTCAAACCTATACGACCTCTTACGACCTCGCACGCTGATTTAAAGAGAGTTGGGTCCGACAAACTTGGCCCTCTATCACCCTAATTTCCCGCCGGGCCTCGATCGTGGGCTCTCGTAAGTTGACATAAATTGTTTCAAACATCTGAAAAAAAAAAAAAAAAAAAAGTTTCACGAAAACTGAAGTGCGAAGGTTTATGACGAAATTAGCAAAAGGAAGAAAGAGATCTATATTTTTAGCTTCTTATGTCCTCTACTAGCTACCCTGTATCAAAATACCGCCAGTATACAACTAAACGAGGGAAGAAATATGAATAAAACTCAGTCCTTCCCGGAACGAACAGTTTGGAACTGGAACTGGAAAGTGAGATTTATGCCTGATGCCAAGCGCTGGGACCTATAAGTTCATTAAGCGCTGAAAGGGAAATTGAGAGTAAAGGAGGTCTTAAAGGTGTAACAGGAGGAAAACCTCGCTGTTGCACTATGAAATAATTGTTAGGAGAGGGTGGACAGCAAGATGGAAAAAGAGGATATGAACGGAGGTACAGTAAAAAAAATGAAAGGGGTTGCAGCTCGAGGTCGAAGGGACCCTGCAAAACCTTAAGTAATGCCTACAGTGCACCGCGTGAGGTGCACTGACGGCACTACCTCTCTACGGGGGGGGGGGGCGAACGAACAGTTTGAAACTAGAACACATTTCCCATCGAAGCTTCTCCAAACGTATCGGTTGTAAACAACCGAACCTTTTGGACCGAAGTTCAACATAAACGAGACACTGATTCAGTGATTCAGAGATTCAGAGACTGATTTTGCTTCTGGTATGAAAATAATTTCTCCTTCCTTCCTCCCTTGCAATCCGCGAGCAGCCCTCATTTGTAGGAGGTAACAGAATATCTCCAACTTGAAAAGAGGAGCTTAAACCGAGTGGATGATGCAGAAGGACCATTTGCCAAATTCTGTCTAGTGGAAAACAGTTTTCCTGTTTTGCCTCAATATCTCACGACAGTCAGACTTTGATGAGAAGACGGTGTGAGTCTGAGATGTCGGGTGGTTGGTCTAAACTCTAAAGCGTTTGGAAGCTTCCAATGGGTGAACTATTACAAGGCTAAGCGGATGGGAAGAACTCTCTCTCTCTCTCTCCAAGCATTATCGTTGGTGATAGGATTCTGCCAAAGGTGCTCTCTGGGCTCATTGGAATTGGTGGAGGCTGTTATTTATGGAAAGAGGGAAAGGGGCGTTAGCAGGGGGAAAGGGGCGGGGGTTGAGGGACGAAAGGCGGGGGGGAATGTGATTGCTATCTTCTAAATTTATTTTTGAAGGAAATATTTCTCACTGATTCCTGGTCAGGTATTCAACTCCTCCACCTCTGTACCAGATTATTTTCCTTTTACTTTAAGGAAAGTTTTCTCTCCTTTTTTTTTGTTTCTTTTCTCATTCTTTGAGCGTTACCAGTTCTCTTCACGTCGAGACTAGTCATGAATGCTTGGTTTCCCCTCCCAACGGACTCCAGTCAAAACCGAGAAGCACCCATGACATCCCACCTTGAAAATGTACCTTTGTTTTAAAGTGCGTAGTTGTGCTTGAATTAATCTGTTGTGTTGGTGGATTTTCTTTCTTTTAAACATTTCAGTCATTTATCGTTGTCACTTTAACTCTATACCAGAATCCCATTGATGTTATGAATTAGCTTAATTTAAAATAAGCTGATTAAAATCTAGTTTAAATTGGTAACTCTTTATTGTAAGCCAAACATATGACTTAAACTTTATGAATCCTTTAGATTTATAACCAAAAACTATTTCCATTGATTTTCTGGTCAGAGGCTGAAAACAGACAAGTCATTCATTTCACTGAAGTCTCATCCTCTCAAGGATCCTTCGATGGAAGGAACCACCTTGTGCTTTCCTTTTCGCTCGGGGAGTCTACGCTCCTATTCACCTGTCGCAACCTGACCTCAAGGACCCACAGGTGTTTGTGTTTGGTTGGGATCTCTTCTGTAAACCCAAACACAAACACGTCTCAGGCTGCGAGGGATTTTGTGGGGGTATCCTGTGACAGTGATGATAATGAACAAACACAGGCTACATTTAGAAGACTAATCTTGTAAATAAGGAAGCCACAAACACAGGGTCGTTTTCCCCTGTGGAATCACAAATGAGTAATTAGGACTATTTTTTGCGTCGACAGGATTTTCTCAGTCTGTGTTGCATCAATGAACGCCTCCGCTGGGGGTTAGTACCATCGGTGCACCTCACGTGGTGTACTGTAGGCATTACTGAAGGTTTTTTTTGCAACGTCCCATCGGTCCCTAACTGTTCCTACTTTTGGCTTTTTACTTAACGGCCATTCTCGCTTCCTTCATTCAATTTTGCTTTCCAACCTTTCTAACTGGCCCTTCCTCATGCAACTGCTGCGTTTTCTCCGAGTCCCAATTTTAGAGCCTCGTGCTTCATCTCCTCTTTTTCTGGATCTCTTTATCTTGCTGTCCAACCGCTCTAACTCTCACTTTTCACATTCTTGAGCGCTGATGACTGAAAGGACCCCAGTGCTTGCAGACTTGACAGCCTCAATTCTATCAATCAAATCAATCACTGAAAAAAGGTCTCAACAGGAAAATGTTAATTAGGTTCTGTGACAAAGAAGTCTGTCTACTTCCTGCTGCTGATTTGATCTAGGAAAATTTGGAGCTGGAGTGGTTGGACAGCAAGACTGAAGAAAGGGAGGGGGAATGGAGGTCAAGTAAAAGGCTAAAAATAGTGGGTGCAGCTAGGGAGCCGAAGGGACGCTACAAAGAACCTTCAGTAATGCCTACAGTGCTCCACGTGAGGTGTACTATCCGCTAAACATCCATACGGGGAACGTGTCACTGTTGATAAGGAATGCCAGCGGAATGAAATTTTATATAGTATACTTTCCTGACATTTTAAACACTCTCTCTCTCTCTCTCTCTCTCTCTCTCTCTCTCTCTCTCTCTCTCTCTCTCTCTCTCTCTCTCTCTCTCTCTCGAAGCAGCCTTTATATACTTAATCTGTTTTTTTTTTTTTTTTGCGAAGTCACGGTACCTTGGCCCTTCTGTTTTATCCTTCTTTGTCATGTCACTGTTTTTTTTTCTTTTTGTCTTGTGTCGGTCCTAACTTCAGAAAAGCCCAAACTTTCCCAGAGAACAATTTTTTTTCTAATTCTTTAACCACGTTTTGTTCAACAGCAAATAATTATTCAAGTTTGTTTTTCTTTTTCTTTGGAAGTTGTCGTCTGTTATCAGAAAAATTATTTACGAGAGAGAGAGAGAGAGAGAGAGAGAGAGAGAGAGAGAGAGAGAGAGAGAGAGAGAGAGAGAGAGAGAGAGAGAGAGAATGTTATGAACGCAAGTTTTCTGAAACCGTCCAGATGTTTAATTAAACATTTCAGCTGCAAAATTTGAAGAGAGAAAAATCTAACATATTTTCTTTATGTGAATTTACAAAATGTCTGGAAGACTTTCTGAGGAAGAATCAGCGCTTCGTTTGTTGTCAAGTTTTCTCTGAGCCTAATTTTTAGGAATGAAAAAAAAAAAATTAACAAAATACATGAATAGATAAAAACGTAAGCAAATGATTAAGATACAAGGAGAATTGTTTTAGGGAAGCAATGCACTGCATCTTCGCTTGAACTTTAGAGGTTCCAGTTGCACGACATCCTCAGCAGGGAGGGAGGCTGTTCCACAGTCGTCCATTACCTGTCAGATTCAGGTATATTTATGGGAGGTGGAGCAGACCATTCCCCGCCATCGTTTTATAGCATTTAGACTAAGATGCATATCAGGGGGTCCAAATTAATTTTTAAAACTGCAAAAACCCAAAGAATGACGCCAAACCCTAGCTATTTCCCACTTTACGTTAAAACCAACTTTCCTGGCTCGGCAGCAGAGAATCGACAATGAACACCGTGTTCTTCAGTTATTAAAACAATGAACACTCATCGAAACAATGAAGAACATGGTGTTCTTCAGTTATCAAAACAATCAACAGTTTTCTCCAGTTATCAAAACGATGAACACTGAATTCCCCAGTTCACCAAATACTCAGCACTCAGCCCCAACCCCCGAAAGTGTAACTCCCAAAGGCCAACCGTTTGCACAATATCTCGCGCCCGCCACAGTTCGGCATTCCTGCGCAAACGTCTTCTCCCCCGAGTGCTGTGTCAATGTTTGCAACTTCTGGCCGGCGTGGTTGTATGAAACATTTCGGGTATCGTCAAATATATTTTTGCCCTCCGCTGCGCCACAAACACACACACTGGAATGTGTGTTCGTATGTCTGCTCCATTTGACGATGTCCTTTCTCACGGGGCAAAGTCTCTGTTGAAAAATAAATATATATTTATATGTTACGTTCGTTTACGTTACATATTTGCTGGAGACACTTGCATAAGCAAAATTAGCTTGATTCTGAGACTTTCTAAAGTAATATAACGCTGTACTTTCTCTTTAGAAAGGATCGAGTAACTCGGATAAGGGCGGGGAAAGCACTTGGGAAAATCATATAGCAAAAACGAAGAATGAAAACTCAGAAATGTCCCAAAAACTAAAAGGGAAACTACTCATGTTTTGACGAAGACCAAACATAAACCTCCAGCCCAAGAGTATCACGTACAATTCAGCAGAAGAAGAAGAAGAAGAAGAAGAAGAGGGAGACACCAGATCGTAAACAATGGAAGG
>NC_089785.1:27021557-27026557 GCF_040412425.1 Macrobrachium rosenbergii
TAAGCAGAGTTATATTCATCTCAACCTTCTGTAAAGTGCTAGTGGTCTATAGGCCTACGGACATATAATAGATAATTTCCATAGCACATTTTTAGTTATGCTTATAATAAAGACAGTGGTAACAGAAAATATGCAACTATGTTCTAGACATATAAATGGAACTGATGACTTGAACATTTTTAACTTTCTGACAGCAAATGTGTAATTATGTTCTAGACAAATAGATTAAACTTATGACTTGCTTACTTTTAACATTCGAACCGTTTACATGAATGTCATGTACTGTCACATTCTGCATTAACAAGGTAAGTGTGTTAGTGTTTTGGTAACAACTAATGTATAACTAGATTCTAGACAAATAAACTCGACTGATGACTTGCTTACTTTTAACATCCGAGCTGTTTACATAAAAGCTTTGTATTGTCACTTCAAGATTCACCAGTTAACAAAACTAGTGATTTGGTTTAAGAAACCACAAAACCGTTACCCTAAAACTGTTTTATTTTTATAATACAGAGGTTTAATATATATTACACACTGTTTATCTTGAGGCTCTAGCGAGATATCTCGATATGAAATATCCTTAGTGATTTTCAAGGCAACTTCACGAGCTATTTCACCCGAACGCGGATTGAAGATTTTTCACCTAACTTCCATTACCGTTCTTTCAGCGTCACTGCTTCGCCTCCCATAATGGGAGGGATGTTAATATGTTGAATTATTTACAAAAACAAGGTTCATAAGGTTAAAACCTGCCAAAGTATATTTCACTGACTATTCTTAATAGTTTGAGTCGAGATCTGCATCTTCTTAATACCATTAATTTCTTTTCTTATAAAAATTTGGTTTTATTTTAAATTCTTATTCGAGAAGCGAAGAAAAAGTTCCTTTATTCCTCCCACCGTTGGACTATGGAGCAGTCTCCCTTGGGATTCTGTGCAACTGGAACCTCAGAAGTTCAAGCGAAGATGCAATGCATTACTACCATAAAACAATTCTCCTATCTAAATCAATTACTTATATTCTTATGTCTATTTATGAAGTTGTTAATCCATTTTATCTTTTCGAATAACTGATCTCTTCTTTCTGTATTCCTGTTACCTTCGGTAACTTCTTCCTCCTAAACACCATAATTCTTTGGAAGCTTGAATTTCAAGTCAATGGCCCCTTTGGTGGGACTGTTCCATATGATTAGGGCTCATCTTCTGAATAATAATAATAATAATAATAATAATAATAATAATAATAATAATAATAATAATAAATGACGATGCAAAAGTCTTCATTATCATCATCTTGTAATATCTTCCTCGGACGCAGGAGCCTCTCTTGAGGAATTGCTATGCAGACGAACATCATCTGTTTTCCTCCTTCCTCCTCCTCAATGAGGTTTCTGAAGGGCTAATTAGCCTCCTGATTTTTCTCTTCTCCTGATCAGAAGGAAGGAGGCCTTATTAGGTCTCCTTGTCCTTAAAAGAAGGATAATGCCTTGTTAGTTGTCTGTCGCTTCCTTTTGAAGACTTCCTTTGTTGGTGCAAATGAGGCCGTTTTCTATTCAGGCAATACCCGGCCTCTGAAGGCTTCACGGATCGGGCACGTTCTTAGGGGCTCGTGTTGGCCCACTTCCGCTCGCGCGGGATTTATATAAGGTCTGCTGCAAGTTTCTAAGCACTTGTTATTGAAGTTTCTAAGCACCTACTCAAAAAGTTTCGAGGCACTGATTAATTGTTACTGAAGTTTCTAAGCATCGACTGATGAAGTTTCTAAGATCTGATTTATGAAGTTTCTAACCATCAACTGAAGTTTCTAAGCATCGACTGATGAAGTTTCTAAGCATCGACTGATGAAATGTCTAAACACTGATTGATGGAGTTTCTGAGCACTGATTTATGAAATTTCTAAGCTCTGATTTATGAAGTTTCTAAGCACCCCTATTAGAAAAACCTCTTGATGATTAGAATGTATGGTTAATGGTCCCTAACTCTGACGTCCCAGAAGGAGAGTTTCACTTCAGGAAATGTATTGTTCTAACAGTCTTGTTTGCGTCGACACGCTTCTTTAAGAGTGAGGACATTTTTTTTTATCAAATGCAAAGATATACGGGACGTCATCTACACATTGTATATACTGTATATCACTGACAAAACCTAATTTTCTCCAACTTCGCTGATCGAGAGAGCAGCGTTCTAAACAAACCCAATATCTCTCTTACCTCCTGGCTATCGTGTGTTCCGAATCTAATGACTGCAGTAATTGTATCTAGGTTTAGTCTTCCAAAATCCTCATATAACTCCCTATCAATATCCTCTACGGACAAACTGGAATCAACTGGCTGTAGAATTTTCCCAAAAACATGAAAGCTCAGTCATGCTTTACACTCCACATAACAATTACGGCCCACACGCACTACAATGATAAAATTCATTCAAATCCTCTACAATAACGAAAAAAAGACTCGGGAAATATTAATAAAAGCCTAAATGGAAACAAAAGAAAAATCGTCCCGTGAAGTTCATCCGAGCGGAAATGGCAATTTGTAGATTTCGTCATAATTCCAAAATGAAATCACGAATCTTTGAGCCGAATGATAACCCCAGATTTGATTCCTATTGCCCTCTCATTTGCATCACTGCGATGACCTATGTGGATGTTACCTCAATATTCATCGGCTTTTTAAGTAAAGGGGAACTTATCTCTATATAATTTATCGCCCTGCAGAATTCACAATTATTTTCTCTGTTCGATAAATGGAAATGAAATTGAATACCTGGGTGATAATAAAGTCAATGAATGAAATTTTGGCCATGTGGCCCTGTCCTTGTGGGAAGGGGGGTAGGGCATTCAGTGCCCTAGAAGCCAATGTATATGGGGTCTAACACAACGAATTTCAAAGCAGTGTTAGCCTACTTCCCACGTCCCTTTTATCACGTAACATCAGATGAGCTACAATAAGAGAAACTTTTGGGAAGTCAACTGTCCAGCAACAATTTCTGTTGTTGGACAGTTGACCTTCCAGCAGATTTTATTACATTTTTCTTCTCGTGTTCTGGAGTGTAAAGTTTGTCTACGGTACCTGAAAACCTTCCTACAAAAGTTCCTGAAGTATTTCAAGGCTAAAAGGAATGTGGGTCTAGCTATACGAGCACTAAATGTAAGTCCAAATGTTTATTTGGAACAATATCTGTTATAAACAATAAAAAAATAAAAATTTAAAGATTAATTTCAAAATATACAATAATAAACATATTTAGTATCGAAGAACAAAAATAATAAAAAGAATATGCATTAATTGAATTGAAGTGTTCATTTAATAAACAAAAACAAAGAGAGAGAGAGAGAGAGAGAGAGAGAGAGAGAGAGAGAGAGAGAGAGAGAGAGAGAGAGAGAGGCAAAACTCTTCAAAAGAATGTAAAAGCTTAAATTTGTACTAGTACTTTGAAGTGAGAATAACGGTTTTATCAAGACAAAGAAAAATTAGTGTGGCTTTCGGTGTCAATTCTCGAGTAAAATAATAAAATAAAAATAAACAATTTACAAAAACTGATGACATAATCACGAAATGGATATACCAAGAGAAAGACGGCAGACACTAAGCAACAAAAGACAAGGATAAGTTATTGAAAGAAGACAAAAAATCGAGGCTAATTACGAGAACGTAAGTAACAGAGGAAAAATCTTACGTGAATAACAACAGAAGGAGACCTGGAGAGTAACACTCGAGAGAAAGGTGGAAGGGAGGACTGTCAACAAACGAAGGCAGAGGGTAGAGGAGGAAGAAGACACTCAAAGGAAACACGAGAAAGATGACAGTGGTGCTAACTAAAAAATTGGGAGGTGCAGACAAAACATGAAACTTGTCTCGTAGGGAGAAACGAAACTGAAACAGGAGTGAAACTGATAGATCGAAGTTTAGAGTTTGTGGCAGAAGGGATGAAACATGCCTAGTTTCAATAATACTAAAATATTATATAATAGTATTGATGAAGCAGCAGAGATGAACAGGTGAACGAGAGAAGACAGAAGAATGTTGCAATGCATTACTACCCTAATACAATTCTCCTCGCATTTTAATTATTTACTTAAATTTTTAACTTTTTATTAATTTGAGAATTTATTTTTGTTCTTTTTTTACTAAGTGATCTCTTATTTCTGTATTTCCTATTACCTTCTATTACTTCTTTCTAATGAACACCTTAATATTCTTTGGAAGATTCAATTCCAAGTCAGTGGCCCCTGAGGAGGGATTGTTCATT
Source organism: Macrobrachium rosenbergii (assembly GCF_040412425.1). Lineage (NCBI taxonomy): Eukaryota > Metazoa > Arthropoda > Malacostraca > Decapoda > Palaemonidae > Macrobrachium > Macrobrachium rosenbergii. Next base: position 27,025,811 of record NC_089785.1, read on the forward strand.
TCTGAATAATAATAATAATAATAATAATAATAATAATAATATTCAAACCACCCCTCCCCACCCCATCCTCAAGGGACAGGGCTATTGTCGAATACACCCCCACCATCCGCACCCCCAAAAAGAGACAATCATAAATTTCTTTTTCAATAATACAAAACAATTTGCACCTTTAATCAATAACTTGTTCACCTGGCAATTAAGCCTCTTTTGTTATCAGATACCTGCCGAAGGTAAGAGTTTTATTCCATTTTGATCTCTCTCTCTCTCTCTCTCTCTCTCTCTCTCTCTCTCTCTCTCTCTCTCTCTCTCTCTCTCTCTCTCTCTCTCTGCCCAACCCTATAATTCTTAGCTCATAACTGTCAAACAAAAATATATTATAGTATACTCAAAATCAGGTTAAATGAGCTGAAATTATTCCTTGAAAAACTTAAATTAATCAGCCAAACATAAAATTTTATTTTAATGAAAAAATTTATCTTTAATGAATGTCTAGTGAATAGATTAAATACTTTTCATTGAATAAATATTTTCATTTAATAAAATATCTATTTTATTAAAAATACTTTTCATTGAATAAGTATTTTACATTGATTGATTTAATATTATTAATGAACTATTTTACACTTAACTTTTTCGTTGAATAAACATTTTTAGAATATTTTTCATTGAATAGATATTTTTCATTGAATATTTTTCATAAAAAATATTTTTCAATTAATAAATATGTTTCAATGAATAAATACTTTT
>NC_089785.1:27029057-27036557 GCF_040412425.1 Macrobrachium rosenbergii
TCTGTCAGGCCTCGAAGCACTCGGGGGCACTTTCGGCCATTCAACCCAAGACAGTGTGGAAAAGAGTTAGAGTGATTGGACAGCAAGATATAAACAGACCCACAAATAAAGGAGATGAAGTACAAAGGTCTAAAGGTGGAACTGGGGGAAAACCCCACAGTTGCATCCAGAAATAATAGTTGGAGAGGTTGGACAGAAAGACTGAAGATAGGAAGGGGGAATGGTGGTGCAGTAAAAGGCGCAATTTCACCAAAGTACAGCCGCGTTTTTCGAAATTGTTTCATTCCTACGTCACTACAACATAATAGTAAAATTATAATATTAATAGTGCATATATATATTACATCATCCTACATCCTTAGCTACTGAGAGAGAGAGAGAGAGAGAGAGAGAGAGAGAGAGAGAGAGAGAGAGAGAGAGAGAGAGAGTAATGACTAAAGAAAGTGTCTTTACAAGGAACTAAAACCATCTTGAAATCTCTTAATAATTTACGAAGCAAATATTTATTTCAAAATATTAATCTTACGTAAATAGCCAAATATTACAGAAATTAATAAAACTCCACTGTATTATCAGTAATATTCTGTAAGGCAATCTTCAGTCCCATTATCCAAACCCAACTGAGAGACGTTGATATTTTACAAAAATCTTCGAAGACTTACTTTGCGATATGAAAGAAGTTTTCATTTGATGACAAAACTGACTCTCATTATTGGTGTTTAATGTAGAGGTGGAGGGGACATGCAACCCCGTGTCTTTATCTAGCCCAGGCCGGAGAAAACAAGGGGGAAATAATGCATCGTGAAAGGTGGAAGGTTATCAGAATCATAACACCACTGGGAGATGGAGAACGAAGCAGATAAATTTACAACGCTGTCAACTACAACCAGGTGGTTGCATGTGAACTTGTAAGACCATTAAGTTTTGTCCAGACTGGATTTGGAGGCGATTAAGGGGAGGGGGATGGGAGGGGGAGGAGTACACAGGGGGAAGGGGAACGGAGGGGGGGGGGGAGAGAAAGAAAGGAAGTGAAAGACGCAGAGAAGACAAGAATAAGTCTAAACTGACGACCATCTCAGATATTTATACCGTCACACTGCAAATTGGATCAAATGTCCAGCCTCTCTCTCTCTCTCTCTCTCTCAGCCTCTAAACATTCTCGGTCCAATATTTCTGGACCCGGCAGCTTAGGGAAGAGGAGGAAGGACTGACTGACTCGGGGAAGATATCGGCGGAAGATACTGAGGAATCTTTATTGGTCCTTTTCAGCAGAATTTCTCTCTTCAAGTTCAATACTTTTTCATCTCGGCGAAATCTCTCTCTCCCTCTGGCGCGCGCGCGCGCGTCGAGGAGATGCAACTTTTTGAAGGGGGGAAAGGTGTTCCAGGCAGACTTCAAAAAAGAGTCTGATCTTGATGTTTTGGGCAATTATGTGGATGTACTGATATTTTTATTGGTATAATTTTTAATGTCAGTGAGCTTATTCAGATCAAATTTTTGTCCATCACAGACCTTGAACTTTGACATTAAAAGCTCCATCAGTTACTTAATTTACAAACTGTTTCGTCTGAATTCCAGAAACCGGAAAAATTTTGGTGTGCTGAACTGCGTGGCACTGGCAGGATTAAAAAGTTAATTTGCTAAAATCTAAAACTGTTCTGTGGCATTTCGGCCACTTGGACACAAACTTCCTTTGGAACCACGTGACGAAATTCGTAATCCATAACGATAACTAATATTTTTGGGCAACTTTTTACCATTTTTATAGAACCCTGGAAACTGATTGTGTTTCTCACCCGTATCAATGAGACATACATGTAGTATAATAAAATCTCAACAACAAAACAGGATAAAAGTTTTCGTGTAGGAATCTCTCAAGTTCATCACATCTGCTCATTACCTACCCTTCGGTTAAAATCACCAAAACTCATTTATAAAATCAACCATTTTTGTTTTTTGTAGAATTTTGAAACTGGTGGCTACGCCGGTGGCTATCCATTCTACAGTTGTAGATTATTTAATTTATTTTACAACATTCTTTTTCCACTTTAATCCAAAATTTGCTTCGGACCCATGTAATAAAACTTAACAGATGACCTTCTGGTAATATAATTGGGTGTTTCTACCCAATTACATATGGGTAAGATAATTGAATTAATCTTTCACAAACACTAAAAGAACCGTTTTTCTCAGAACAATTAGCAACAGGAAGAGAAAGATTGATTTAGCAGTTCATAAAAACTTCACAGGACCCCAAGAGGTGTTTACGCAAGAGATCGAACCCAATTAAGCTCCGATGCACCTCTGATCAAATTATCCAATTGGTCTTTCAGAGCGGCAAAAAAAAAAAAAATATATATATATATATATATATATATATATATATATATATATATATATATATATATATATATAAATATATATATATATATATATATATATATATATATATATATATATATATATATATATATATATATATATATATTATATATATATATATATATATATATATATATATATATATATATATATATATATATATATATATATATATATATATATATATATATATATATATATATAAACAATGAATTTTTCGTAAGACTTCAGGACCAACCGAGCGTAATGAGCTTTAATGAGCTTTCAGTCTCCCAAAACATTTGCACAAATCAAACTAAGGTGTTAATTACAAGACACAAATCAATTTTTCAAAAGAGTTAAGTGTAGGCCTATCTGTTAATAGATCCAATTTTCAAAAGAGTTACGTATAGGCCTACCTGGGAATAGATCCCAATTTAAAAAAGATAAGTACAGGCCTATTCAAGGATAGATCCCAGATTCCAAAAAAATAAGCTTAGGCCTGTTTGGGAATAGGCAATTGCAAAAAAGGAAACTGGAAGCCTATTTGAGCACAGATCCCATTTCCAAAAGAGTTCAGTGTAGGCCTATCTGAGCCTCGACCCCATTTTCAAAAGAGGTAAGCGTAGGCCTATCTGGGAATAGATACTACTCACTCCCATCCCGTGGGTTAGCTGTCTATCACGCCCATTCATATATATATGCAAATTGGTCTCATCCGATTCGTCAACATCACCAGGAATTCGCGATATTGGAATGAACTGGAATGACGTCCGAAGTCAAAATTAATTTCATTCTTTTCAGGCAAATACTATATTCGGAATAAAGGTTCAATGAAAACTTGGAGTATGCAGTTAATACATCTGGTGAACGAATGGCTTTGTATACATAAATACATCTATTGTGAGTAATAATATATATATATATATATATATATATATATATATATATATATATATATATATATATATATATATATATATATATATATAGATAGATAGATAGATAGAGATAGATAGATAGATACATAGATAGATAGAATAACAGGACCTCATTGAAACAGGATGGTATCTAACGGTGATTTTAATCATAAAAGCTGAAAGATTTAAAGGACTAATCTGTCCCCATCGTCCTGTAGCCATGAAAGATATCCTGTTTAAATGAGCTTCTGTTAATCTCTGCACGAATAAACAGTACAATTTTGTATGTAATATGCTTTAGTAAAGAAATTAACCCTTGTAACATGAAACTTTCCAGCAGAAGGACTTAGAAGGTAAAAGTCAAAAGTAATAACTGAAAATCTTGGGTCTTTTACCTGTAAAGAAATTGCTCTTACACGTAAGGTTTCTCAAAGGCTAATCAGTAATGGGATCATTTGGTCTTTTTCCGGCCAAAACGAAAATTATTGGAAAACTTATGGAAAGTTCCGAATTTTCTAATCAACTGTCAACTTTCCCTGTCTAAGAAAAAAGAAAGAAAGGAAAATAGAAAGTAAGAGAAATACTCAGACGAGAGGAATTATATCACAAGATTAAAATCAGCTGCTACCATTCTGTTTCTTATTTCTTTCTTGTTATCTGATACTTTTCGACAACTGACACAAAATTCCCTGGATACGATGCAATATATAAAATCGCTGATTTTTTTCGAAGCTCCATGTCCATCTAACTACAACCAACACCCTCAGCAACTAAAAAACGAAAACGAATCTAATTCCTTGGTCATAAAAGACGCCATCGTGTCCCTCCGAATGCAAGAGAATTCTACTCAATATGCACGATATATATATATTTTTTTTTTTTGTTACCCTGCCAATTCGACAATATTCCGGATGAGCGATGACAAACAAAACTGGTTTATTCTGACAGAATTCCCGTAGTTCCTGGGCTATCTGATATACTCAACTTTGACGGTAAACTTGGTGATAAACCAACTTCTCTCCTTTTGGAAATGATAAATTATACAATTCTAAAATCAAAACACACATTCTGATACACTGTTCAACTGGAAGGAAAATTTGAAGATAAACCAACTTACATTCTTTTGGAAACAATAAACTATATATCTCTGGAATGAACATACATTTGAGACTGATATTAAACAAGGCATAAAACCGGCCTTAAATAAAATAAATAATAAATAAAAAAAAAAAAGCACGCCGCTCACTCTCCCGCCACAATCACAAATTTGTTTCTAATTCAACCCCACATTCGACAGTTTGTTAATGTCTTCACAAAACAACTGAATGGAATATGCACTCTTATGTTTGGCCAGGAGATATGATATGCAAATATTTTCTTAAACACCTAACATTCAAATAAATGTCATTCACTTTAGAATTTCTACATAATTCATGTACCATAATTCACGTACCAGTAAACATGAAACCCCAAATAATTAAACTATTAAATATTCATTTCGTATATTTGCATAGCCGTTGTCAACACGCCATTTCGATGTCTTGAACAAATAATTGGTGTATATATACAACTTTTTAACTTAGGTTACTTTATTTTTACGTTAACTTGAACTGAAACTGAAGCAGCAAATAACAGCTGTTCTCTTTACAAAAAATGACCCAAAAGAACTGACAGAAAGCATCAGTGAATTCGGTTTTCCAAGAGTGAACGAAACCTAAAGATATCAATATTCAGGTCGACTTTATCTGGTTCCTGCAACACACAAAGAGAAGGATTACACTCCCCATTACGAGAGAGAGAGAGAGAGAGAGAGAGAGAGAGAGAGAGAGAGAGAGAGAGAGAGAGAGAGAGAGAGGCAACAGTTGTATCTGGAGTATACGCACACACAAACACTATACTGTATTTGCGCAAAATCGGGAAACACCATCTAACAAACACTCAGCTCTTTTAATTCCGTTTTATTAAGCGTTCAGTCGCATGCGAAGTCAAGATCAATTTTAGCTATCCACAGCTGAGATCATTTGCATACTTGATTTCACTAAATAACGCGGGAAATCCCTGTCCACTTGCATTTTTAATTATGAGAGAGAGAGAGAGAGAGAGAGAGAGAGAGAGAGAGAGAGAGCTTAGATTAGAGATAAATCAGGTCAATTCTTGTCGAACAGATAAACAGGTCAGGTGTGTGGAACTAAACATGCAGGTGTTGGAAAGTTTGAGAGAGAGAGAGAGAGAGAGAGAGAGAGGGTCCTTCTTCCCTTTTATTTCTTGTCGCTTTGCACAACGCAGATGTTGGTGGTTTAACAGTCATGTCAAAATCACCCATAAAAGACAAATTATATCCGACATTCATCACGTATTGGATACTGCAACACCATAGTCAAACATGTAGTCACACGTCGGCAACTTATCGCATACATATCACAAACAAGTTGAAAACAAGTCAACAACCGTAAGTGGAGAACGATCTTCGGTAAAGGCTGGACAATCTTATGAAGCAACGGAAAGGACTACCAACACGTCGATAACATGTATCCAAAATGTTTGTGATGTGTAAGTGATAAGTTGCCAACATGTTCATGACATGTTATACTGCAGTTTAGGCGCAACCTAAGCCTAATAAAGTTCAACAAAACAATCTTTTAGAAGCCAATCAAGCAAAGTGCAAAGGGAGTGACATGGCTTAGTGAAACAGCATTAGGCACTCATTCAATAGCGTAGGGCTAGCAACTGCATCCATAAAAGATTTGTAAAGTAACCAGAAGGCTGCTCCCTTCTGGAGCCACCCTCTACCAAATGGGAAAAGTGCGTATACTGAGAAATTCACATATACTGTATATATATATATATATATATATATATATATATATATATATATATATATATATATATATATATACACACACACACACACACACACACTTGCTTAAGCACAGCCATAACTAAAGCCATTGCTTTAGTGCTTTTCCCACAACAAACTCACAAGAAGAAACTGTATCCGTTGCCTATTTGTATCTCCTCCTGGACCACAAAGGGATTAAGATGAATCCCAATAATCGGATTTTATACCTTCATTGAAATTCCTTCCTGTTTTTAATTAGTTTATTGTGGCTGTTTTGTTTCATTACCAAAGATGTTGCGAGAGTGGAAGATATCTGGATTTGAACAGACTGGGACGTTTAAGCTCTTCTCGTATTAGATTAAATGCAGTTTTAATGTATACATACATACGTGCACGCACACACACACACACACACACTAGCCTAATGAAAACAAGACGGAAGAAAATGTGAATTAATAGAAGGGGAACTGACGAAATATTTCCACTCAAGGAATGGCGAGTATTATTACATCCGGATGAGTTATCTATACAGAGCTAAATTTATATCAGAGAGAGAGAGAGAGAGAGAGAGAGAGAGAGAGAGAGAGAGAGAGAGAGAGAGAGATAATAAAAAAAAAAAGATGATGATGATATGGGAGTTCTCACTTGGAAGGAAATCAGCTGAGAGAGATAAAGTGAAATTGATTAGAAGAGGGAATAACTATATGGATATAGAAAACGGAGCAAGAGGTTATTAAGCTTAACGGAATACATAGAGTATACATCAGGAAATATACACAGAATATACATCAATCCTCAGGAAAACCAATCCCTAGAAAGAACTAGATACGACGCTAATGGCATAGAAACAATAATGAAACTGTGAAGGGAGAAATGGCTGCCATTTGTAACATACTGATTTGCACAATAACACGCACACGCACACGCACACACACACGTGCAATCTTTTGCCAAGCAGCAGCTGAGCCAAGCTACTAAACTACTAACCTTCTCCATTCGCAATGTTAAACAAATCTGGCTTTGGTTATTACGTGGATGGGTGACCGACCGCCAGTGAATACGTATATCACTGAGAGATCTTGTCTAATAAATCAGTTTCAAAAATAAAAATAACAAACTTAAAGATAAGCACTAATTGCTTCACTGAATTCTAGCTGAGAGAGAGAGAGAGAGAGAGAGAGAGAGAGAGAGAGAGAGAGAGAGAGAGAGAGAGAGAGAGAGAGTATATATATCCTCAGAGAGAGAGAGAGAGAGAGAGAGGAGAGAGAGAGAGAGAGAGAGAGAGAGAGAGAGAGAGAGAGAGAGAGTATATATATCCTCACTAGCATCAGAAGGGTGAAATCACGTAGGGCCAATCTGTTCCCCAAAACGGGGCGAGCC
>NC_089785.1:27039057-27051557 GCF_040412425.1 Macrobrachium rosenbergii
AGAGGAAGACGAACTGTTTCGAATACTGACGGATTGTCCATTGGAAACCGAAGCATTTATCATCATTATCTTTTTCTTCTTCTTTCCTTTCCGCTTCTTGAAGCCATTCGAGGGAGAAGACCGAAGCTTCCAGTATCTTTAAATATCCACAACAACAAAAAAGAAGCAGCAAATATTAGGGTATTATGTTACCTTCGAAGCTAAGTTAACGAGGAGAGAACTATAAGGTACAAAACGACACTGTAGGTAACTGCTAGAGATTCTAAGCATGCGCCTCTCTCTCTCTCTCTCTCTCTCTCATCTAAATATACACAGCAAAATTATACAGAGAAAGATACTTATTATTATTATTCAGAAGATGAACCCTGTTCATATGGAAGAAGTCCACAAAAGGGGCCAATGACTTGAAACTTAAGAAGCCTCCAAAGAATATTAAGGTGTTCATTTGAAAGAAGTAACAGAAGGTAATAGAAGAAGAGATCAGTTACTAAGAAAGAGAAAGTAAATGAGCAAATTAATAAACAAAGAGATAAAAATGTGAGTAAATATAAAAGAGAGTAAGAATTGTTTGAGGGAAGTAATGCACTGCATCACCGCTCGAACTTTTGAGGTTCCAATTGCACGACATCCTCAGCAAGAGACCGTTTCCAGAGTCAGAAAACATAATATATCAAGCGAGGATCAATGCATTGCTGCCCTACAACAATTCACCTTGCACTTTGCTCATTTATTTATATTTTTAGGTATTTATTTATTAATTTGTTTATTCTTTCTTTTTCTAATAATTAATCTCTTCTCTCTGCATTTCCTATCATCTTTTGTAACTTCTTTCAAATAAACACCATAATATTCTTTGGAAGCTTCAATTTCAAGTCAATGACCCCCTGTGGTGGGCTTGTTCCACATGAATAGGGTTCATCCTCTGAAGAATAATAATAATAATAATAATAATAATAATAATAATATGAAGGGAGTAGACCCTCTTTTAAACAGGTCTTATTAAAAAGGATGGCTGAATTATGCGAATTTATCTTATATAGTGTCTTTTCTATCCTCCTTATGATTCGCTTTTCAGGCTCAGCGATGTTAGTCAGTAACTGGCCGATATTCATGTTGGAAAAGGACAGTGTGCGGAATATGGGAAGTCTTTTATTAAAATATCCAATCAGAAATCGTTCGTCTGGGTTCAGGTTCTATTCTAGGTACCGTCGACATGTTTCGACCAGCTCGTTGGTCATCCTCTGGATGTGGTTGCAGAAGGTCTGAAGAAACGAGGTGCTCGGGTTGGTATTTATAGGGGGGGGGGGGTCTTGATCGGTGCTGAATTATGATTGGCTGCCCGGGGCATGTACCCTCGGGCGGAGCCTTCTCATCCAAGACTTCCCATATTCCGCACACTGTCCTTTTCCAACATGAATATCGGCCAGTTACTGACTAACATCGCTGAGCCTGAAAAGCGAATCATAAGGAGGATAGAAAAGACACTATATAAGATAAAATTCGCATAATACAGCCATCCTTTTTAATAATAATAATAATAATAATAATAATAATAATAATAATAATAATAATAATAATAATAATAATAATAATAATAATAATAATAATAAATTGAACAATCGATTCCAAGGAATCATATGATTCAGTGAAAAGTGAAGATGAGTAAGAATAATGAATGAACACAGAATACATTCCTAACTAACAGAGCCCACAGCGGATGAATACAACATCTTGACTCAGAGAATGACAGAACTAAACAATTAAGATAAAAATTAAAATAGAGCAGAGATAATATAATGGGCTGCCAAACATCATGAACTAAGATCTAGAAGACAAAAGTGGGAAAGTGAAGGATCTAGCAACGAGTTATTCAATATAGAACCACTGTCTGGTTCGAGGAAGAATGTGGCACATGAAATCAAGATAAAAATACTAAGTGGGATATGAAATAATGGACGTAACACAGATTTCAAAGGAATATGGACGTAAATTATAGCTATTTCACGTGAAGCCTTATCACAGGGAACAGAGTGATAAACACAGTAGATAGGAAATACTTGCAAATCTTTGCATTTTAATAATTTACTTACATTTTTATCTAATTACTTATTAATTGTTAATTTTTTAAAATTTTCTAATAAGTGATCTCGTTACAATATTTCCCTTTACCTCTGCTGCTTCTTTCCAATGAACACCATAATATTATTTGGAAGCTTCTTGAATTTCAAATCGATGACCCTGTGGTGGGCTTGTGAAGAAAGACAGTTCTCCAAGACCTAGAAAGGGAAAGGCGATGATAAAGAAAGATGATCAGGTGTGACATCCCCAATCACAGCCAAGGCCTCCGATAAACCACTGGTTGGGGGAAGCTGTCTGAAAGACAATATTGCTGTCAGGTATGTCATATCACACTCGGGGAGGTATCCCTCTTCAGTATCCCCTCTATACACCAACCCAATTAACACCCCCCCAACCTCCAACCCTTCCATAAAATAATTGTACCAACTTGTGTCGAAACTTGTGTGTGTGTGTGTGTGTTTATATATATAATTTAAATACAACAGTGTACCAACAACTCCGCACCCCTGTTACAGAAAAACAACAAACAGACTCCACTCTATAGCACTAAATGAAATCACACACACACACACACACACACACCCAACTTGCTTTAGACAGTTTATTACCATAACCTAACGAGAGAGCAAACCTGTGAACCATAGCACTGATTCCTTCCCACTGAGAATCACAGAGGCGAGAGCTCTGTTTATATACATATAATGTTCTCTCGAAGCAATTAACCAATTTCATTCTCAGGCCCAAAGGCTGAAGGCTCCAAGGATTACAAGACGGGAATCTGGTCCTCTCTACTGTATTTAGTTTCTGTATTTAGTCCCTTGTTGATGTTATGTAGCGGCTACATGAAACTTGTCCTGTAGAAAATACTGTCTTTATTAGTCATAGAACTGCAATACCTGGCAAATTTATACAGAAACAAGAAAATCAGGAATATTTCACGCGTGAAAATAAAACAATGCTTCTGACTTTCCTTGACATATAAAACAGATTGTATTGTCAAGTGAGTTGGAATGATTTTATTGTATAGCGAGTTGAAATGATTGAATCGCATAGTGAGTTGAAACAATTATATTTCATATTGACGTAAACTGATTATATTTTACAGTGAATTGAAATCACTGTATTGTATAGTGAGTTAATTCGACTGTATTTTATAAAAGGCTGAATATATTATATTGTACAGTGAGTTGAATTATTGTATTTGATAGTGAATTGAAACGACTATATTGTAAAGTGAGTTGAAACGATTGTATTGTATAGTGAGCTGCAGTGATTGTATTTTATAAAGAGTTGAAATGATTGCACTATATAGCGAGTTTAAATCATTGTAATTTATATTGAGCTAAACAACTGTATTGTACAGAAGGTTGAAAAGATTGTATTTTATAGCAAGTCGAAACTATTGCATTTTTTAGTAAGTTTTAATTATTGCATTTTGGAATATAGAGAGTTGAGGCCAAAGGTCAAGCACTGGGACCTATGAGGTCATTCAAGCGCTGGAAAGGGAAACAGAGTAAAGGAGGTGTGAAAGGTGTAACAGGAGGGAAACCTCAAGGCAGCTGCACTACGAAACAATCGTTCGGAGAGGGTGGACGGTAGATGGAAGAAAGATGAGTGGAGGTACAGTAAAAGGAATGAAAGGGGTTGCAGCTAGGGGCCTTGGAAGGGACGCTGCAAAGAGCCTTAAGTAATGCCTACAGTGCATCGAGTGAGGTGCACGGATGGCACTAACCCCACACTGGGGAATAACCATTGCATTTTATACCGAGTTGTAATGACTGCATTTCATAGCTAACTGTATCGCTGTATTTAATATGATACAACTAGACTCGGCATCAACAGCTACACTCTCTACCAAAGGAAAACGGTTGTATTTGCTGTCGACGCACACACACACACACAAACACTATACTGTATGTGGGCAAAAACAGGAAACATCACCTATCAAACACTTAGCTATTTTAATCCGTTTTATTAAGCGTTCAGCTGCATGCGGAGTCGAAGATCAACTTTAGCCATTAACAGCTGAGGTCATTAGCATACATGATTTCAGCAAATAACGCGGCAAAACCCTGTCATTTCATTTTAATTATTTAGAGAGAGAGAGAGAGAGAGAGAGAGAGAGAGAGAGAGAGAGAGTGAGTGTGTGTCCTTTAGCTTATATTACAGATAAATCAAGTCAACTCTTGTCGAACTAAACACGCAGGTGTTGGAAGTTAGAGAGAGAGAGAGAGAGAGAGAGAGAGAGAGAGAGAGAGAGAGAGAGAGAGAGAGAGAGAGAGTCCTTCTTCCCTTACTTTTCTTGTCGATCTAAACAATGCAGAAGTTAGTGGTTTAACACTGTCAGAATCACTAATAAAAGACAAAATATATACGACAATCATCCCGCTACGGATACATCAACACCACAGTAAAACATGTCATCAACAAACGTCGGCAACTTATCGCATACATATCACATACAAGTTGACAACAAGTCAACGACCGTTAGATAGAGAATGAACCTTTAGCCAATGCTCGATACTAGTATGAAGCGCTAGTTACAACTACCAAGATGTCGCTGAAATGTATTCAGCATGTTTGTGATATGTGTGTGATGAGTTGAAGACATGTTTCCCTGTAATTTGGATGATTCTAAATGGTCAAATGTTAGACAGGTTCAATGTGAAACTACTGTTATGCGTTTGAAAGATTTCCCTCCTTATCTGAGATTCCCAGAAGCTGGGACGAGTTCGGAAAGATTCGGCGTCTTCTGTTGGTCGACAGTGTCCTGATCAATGTAACACACTCTAGGTCTGATACCTTAAGTGCAAGGGACACTTGCAACACTTTCGTGCAAAATTTCAAGCACGCACTTTACTACTTATATCAAAATATATTCTTTACGATTCTTCTGTGACGAAAGGAATTTATCCTTCATGGGCAAATCACACAAAAATATTCAGACGCGTTCAGTCATCGTCAGCAACAAGATTCGGTCCTCAGTCTAAAGTTTCCGACAGCATGCAAAGCGTCAGCAATATCCAGAAGCGAAAGCAATATTCTATTTTATGGATGACCCAAATCACTAATTCCCCCCGCCCCACCCCACCCCACCCACCTCCCTCCTCCTCATGGGATCCAATCCGGGTACATCCACCCCTCTCGCCTGGAGGTTGGTGGAATATAGAGAGGAAATTTAAAGGTTGAACTCTTTTAGAGAGAACGCTGAACTAATTGGAAAAATGGGCTTTTATGCTGAGTGGAATATGAAAATAGTGGACGATTAATGTTTATTTGGTTGCAGGAAAGGCAGTTTAAGGTGGGTGTTTATTTCATATTCATAACTTTCGTGCTAATAACAGCTCTAGAGACAACTACACTTTGCTATGAGGTGGTAAATACAAGCTGTCGAATGAGTAAAGTAAAGTAAAAAAAAAAAAAAAAAAAAAAACGAAATATATCGACTTTGAGTATCTTCATACAGATCATTAAATATTCGACCATAATGGTATTTTTTACTGCCTTGTACACTTTTTTATTATATCTGTCCCAATTTTTCCTTTCGGTGTAAAAAACCTTTGCAAGGTAAGACTTTGAGTATCTTCATACAGGTCATTAAATATTCGACCATAATGGTATTTTTACTGCCTTGTACACTTTTTATTATATTTATACCACTTTTTCTTTCAGTGTAAAAACCTTTGCAAGGCGAGACTTTTAACTGACAGTTTGTACCTAGGCTCTTTCTTACGTTTTTCTATGAATATTCTACGAAACATGCTTGGAGAGAGAGAGAGAGAGAGAGAGAGAGAGAGAGAGAGAGAGAGAGAGAGAGAGAGAGAGAGAGAGAGAGAGAGAATGTTTTCATATTACGAGCAATCTCGTAATGTCAACAGACTAATAAAAATTGGCGCGAGAAGAACAATTACTGTTCAAAATCTTCCCAAAGATTCTTCCACGCAACCTGCAAATTTCAGAAGTCGAAATTCTTTGGCAGGAAAATAATGACCGAATTCCTTCAGCACTATCGGCGGGACAAATGAGCAGAAACATTCACAATGTCCCTCAACTGATCAAGGAAGAAACAAAGACATTTCCTCTTCCTTTAAAGCAGCGAAGAATGAAACTCAGCTTTGTTTGTCAGTTGTTTGTTCCTCGTTTGTCTTCGATTCCCCTGCGACGGGAGGATTGCCCAACCAGAAGAGGACTCTCCCTTGAAAGAATCCTTCCCTTTCCCGCTTGGTTGGGCGCCTCACTCCTGCAGGATCCTGCGTCTGGGGTTGATGGGTTCCAGAAGGATATTGATGTATGTGCACCAAACAGGCTGTAACAGACACACACAAACATGCACAAACAGACGGTGTCAAACGTCCAAACCACTGGGGCTAATCACGATAAAAAAAACACAAACAAAAAAGAAAAATAAGAAGGAATTTTTGGAACATTTTTTATCTTGAAACAATACACGACCGAGATAAAAACATTGGACCGCTTGAGAGAGAGGCTATCTTTCTCTCTCTCTCTCAATTACTTACCCCTGACCTAAATAAAAACAATGGACAATGAACAGGCTTGAGAGAAAGCTCTCTCTCTCTCTCTCTCTCTCTCTCTCTCTCTCTCTCTCTCTCTCTCTCTCTCTCTCTCCTCTAAGAGGTATGCAGATGCACAATGATACATATCCATAAAACTCCCTTAGGCTAGGAGTATTAGCTTTAACCTGGACATCGCTGGTAACAAGCTGATTTTTGCAGCATAGGTGCAGAATTATGTGTAGAATCACATACTAAAAGTCCCCAGGAATCCCCTTGTGCAACCTTAGAAATTCAAGATGGCGTCCAAAATGGCCGTCATTTTCCAATTTTAGCATAACTTAGCTTGTAGGCAACATACAAACAAAAATTTGGTGTCTATTGCTATATTTTTAAGTAGAAGGAATCTAAAACAATATATAACTACAAGATCAACAACTTATAATTAATATAAAGCAAGATGGCGGCCAAAATTGATGATTTTTTTTTCAATTTAAGCATATCTTTGCTTCATGACGAGGTACAAAAAAAAAATATATATATTTTTTTTTTTGGTATCTAAACGTGTTTACTGCAGCAATCAAATAAAATTATATTTCTAGAAGATCAGAAAATTTCACACAACTAAAAGCAAGATGGTGTCCAAAGTGGCACCAAAGATAGGCACAAGTTTTCATATCATATTATCCAGAATTTTAACAAAACTGACCAAACATTTTGGGGTTGAAGAAGACAATTAATTTGATTATAATGGGGTTCAAAGTTTGTCAATTTATATAATATGCATAATTCTGCTTATTATATAAGCTGACAAACTCTGGATCCCATAATAATAAAGTTAACAATTATACAATATTTTAATATTCTAGTGATGTTTCATCAAGAGTTGGTGCCTTCTCTTCCTCTTCATCACTGATATTAAGAGGTGGAGCAGTGTTATTGCATGAATGGCCGTTGCACTTGCTGCACATTGCTGTGCAAAATAGGCCTAGCTTCTTGCAGCTGCATATCATGTTACTGCATCCCCTGGCTTACATCCACAAGAAACCATTGTAAGAAGGTTTTCAGGGGCAACTGGAATGTCCATTTCTAGTGGAACAAGTGTTCCATCTTGAAATCTCCATCCCCATTCTGTTGGATTTAGACTGTTGCCCATCCACTCCTGTACTGCAAGATATGTGCGATAGGAGTGTTGCTTTGCTGCAGCACTTGTTGGTGGTAAACTGGCCAAGTTGAACTCTGAACTTAAGGAACTTCGAGCAATAGCTCTCTTGTAAGATACATGACGGTACTCGTTGAGAGAACTATAATTACTGGCACCATAGAGTTGCAGAATAAAGTCTTCACCAGCTTGCTTCACTTCATCATGAGTGCATCCACTCTTCATAAATGTAACGAGAGAGCCGTGTTCATTTTTTCTTTTGTACCATCTTGAAATTTTGACTAAAACAATTGACGATAAATTGCTGACACCGTATCACAACCTTCAGCTGCATGCAGAGGCATTAAATAATGTTCCTCCTATGGCATGCTGAATTTCCCATCACTGAAAACAGTTTGTTTGCGACATAACATGTACATATCTGCAGAACTGCTTTTAAGCAACTTTTGACAAGCAAATCAGTATCTGTACCAACAACGGTAACTGACATCAGTTCAGTGTCTGCTACAGCTAGGGCTGTTGTAACAATTAACCTGTCTGCATCAGCATCTGCTTGTTTTACTAGTACACCGGCTGCAAGCATCTTTTCATAAGCATTTGAATGAGCCTTTTTTTGTTGTTGCTGTTGGCCAGGAATGCAGTTTGACTGGTGGTTGTGGGCATAGTTTCTCAAAATTTTATATCACTAGAAATGCACTTTTGGGCTCTCCGTGTCTGTTCAGCAACTTTTGGAGGTCACATTGGATCCATGAAAACCAGTGTAGATTGCACATAATGTCTGAGGACATAAGAGATGTTTTCTGGAAGGCCATGTAGATGGTTTGCCAAACAACTGACTGAAGCAGATGACCACCATCAAGACAAAGAGTCCATTTCTGGCAAATTTTTCTCAACTAAATGATTTTAGGACATCACCTAGGGCCTTCTTAGGTGGCTTGCGCATTTGCCATCTTTACAAGACAAGGTGGTTGCCTGAAAGTTATAAGATAAGAAATTTCCATTTATATTGTTTTATGCATGTTATGTTTAAAAATTGAGTTGTATTATTATCAACCTGTTGTCCCCTGATTTTAACTGTCCTATCCTTTGCACCAATTGGAGTCACCTTGTCATTTGGTGTAGAATGATATTTTGTAAACTTCTTCCCTGACATTTCAGATGCTGCCATTACAACCAACATCCACAGCACTATTAAATTCACAGATGTAAAGCGTAACAATTCCTAAGAAGCCACAGAAACTAAACGATCTTATTTGTATCCAGCAAAAGGTGGATGAGCTCTAAAAGCTCATCTATAAAGATATGGAGATCCTTGTTATCTCTTGTGATACTAGTGAAGGTTTTTCATTTTTACTGATGTACCAGTCACAAATACCTCGAACTGTTCCAGTGCATCTAATCGGAGCAAAGAGAATTATTTCATTATTTTGTAAGTCATTAAATGATGCCTGGAGGTGAGTCATTCCTCCAGAGCATTTCAGTGATTTCATTTCAATTGTTTGATCAGAGTGTTGCCGCCCCAAAAAGAATCACAACGACGTATAGTGAAGTAACCTTTCTCCGTAAATAGTCGGTATTCTTCATCTGGTATGGTTTTGTCTAGTCTTTCCATTTGTCAAGTACAACCGAGCAGATTTGGCATAATTAAGATGCCCTCTGCATGGAAGTGGGGAATCATTTCCCTCACACAATCGAGATGCATTTTCCAGTTTTTCCTTTCTGCTCTGATAAAATGCTGCAGAAAAAAACCTGAAAACAGACAAATTTTCCTGTTCTGCTTTGGCTGGCTCTAAAAACAATAGTTGAGAAAATCTTACCAGATGCTGGATAATTTTCTTGATAATTAGGGGCTTACTTGTCATGGTCAATATGTGCTTAATGAAGAATTGTATGCGATCCTTGTCAAAATCCAAAGCCCCTGGTGCACAGATCAAGACAACAATTAGGGCAAATAAAGAGGTGGCAAATGAGAACCTGAAATTTCAGTAACCAGACAGCATGTTTGCATGAGACATGTATTAGCATATACTTCTCCCAAAGTTCTGCTAGTCCACTGCCTGTCATGATATACCCAATGCTGCCAGAGAACACAAAACCACTTCATTGATAAGACATGAGGAGGTGAAATCCAGTTAAAGCCTGACTATAATTTTGTTCAAGGTTTTCTGAAGAAGCTAACATTTCACCATTCCTTGATGTATAGTGGTTTCAAAGGTGACTGGACAAATTAAAGCCATCACTATTTTCCTGTCTTCGCAAAACATAGGGCTGTGTAGATAGTGGTGGGATTAGAGGATCCAGATTGATGAAAGGCAAGTTTCTATTCTTGATGTCTTATTTCTTTCAATTACTAGCCACTTTATGAAACCACTCCATGATGGAAATAAATATTAAGAACATAACCAACAACCCAGAGAAATCTAGTGACGCTGCAGACTGGAAAAATTGAGATTCTCTTCAGAAGTTTCCAGAGGCTCCACCACAATAGATGCTAAACCAGGAACAGCAGGTTTGCTAAACTAATAGGAATCTGTCCAAAGGCACCAACTATTTCTGCAGATGGCACTTTTACTTTACGTTTTATTGCGAAGTGTCTTTGATCCCAGGAGCATAAGTTATACATGCTATACCATTATACATTCAGTTTTATGTCCATTCAGTAGCAACATTAAAATCTGCATTGTAAAAACAAATTGTTGAAACCATCCAAATGGTAGGATGGTTCTTCATCCTTGGCATGTTCAAATCTCTGAACCTCTTTGTAGTCATCAGCAAAACTCACACTATTCAAGAAATCTCAGGTGGTAATATTGGGCGCCATCTTGGATTATGCTACTTACAAGCTGTTGATCTTCTAAATACCTATTCTATTATAATTCTTATACCTGAAAACATAGGGATAGCCACCAAGTTTATGTTTGTATCTCGTCTAGAAACAAAGTTATGAAAAAAATTGAAAATAACAGCCATTTTGGACGCCAGCTTGAATTTCCAAGGTTGCACAGGGGGGATACCCGGGGACTTTTAGTATGTCATTCTATGTATGTTCCTGCATATATCCTGAAAAAATCAGCTTGTTACCAGCTATGTCCAGGTTTTGGGTCAAAATTGACTAATACTCTTGGACTACCTGAGCAGCACAAAAGCTCCCTTACAATAACTGTCTCTCCTCTTCCCAAATGAAAAGTAAATACTTCAGGAGACGTTCAGCCAGATCTACGCAAATGTAGAGAAGGAGACTTTCTATTTATAAAAGTTCCATTCTAAGAGAGAGAGAGAGAGAGAGAGAGAGAGAGAGAGAGAGAGAGAGAGAGAGAGAGAGAGAGAGAGATTAAAGCTAGGAGAGGAAGGGAACGACACTCAAATCAGAGGGAAGATGTACAACAGTACAAGCAGTGTTTACAGGAGTTTGTACAGAGAGAGAGAGAGAGAGAGAGAGAGAGAGAGAGAGAGAGAGAGAGAGAGAGAGAGAGAGAGAGAGAGAGAGAGAGAGAGAGTCCACGAACAGACCGGGCTTGATATCAAACAATGATCCATCCTTACAGCTCAATAAGGAATTCAAAATCATTTTAGGAGAGGACTATCCTTCTATTTTTCCAGGTCACACTAAGCCCCTACGAGTCCTACTGGACTCCACGAGTCAAAGACAAAATAACTCGCTTTTAGGATCCTGCAAAAGAGTTGACTGGCTTCCTAATGAAGTATCGAGGTCCTTCGTC
The DNA here is from genome assembly GCF_040412425.1 of Macrobrachium rosenbergii. Classification (NCBI taxonomy): domain Eukaryota; kingdom Metazoa; phylum Arthropoda; class Malacostraca; order Decapoda; family Palaemonidae; genus Macrobrachium; species Macrobrachium rosenbergii. Next base: position 27,050,529 of record NC_089785.1, read on the forward strand.
AACTGACGATGTCCTAGTTCCTTCAGGATACTCCTGACAGGATGTCGTTCAGAGTTCCCGAGGGAAAAGGATTTTTAAAAAGTCCCAACATGAGATCCTGAATGGTCCATTTAGAATGAGACCAGCACCGACTGGTTACTGAAAATTGAATTAGACATAATTTGTGTCTTGTTTCAGATACAATGAAAAGTAGTTTGACTAAATAAAAAATTGGGTACTTTAGTTGCAAGCTAATAATTGCTTTAACTGTGTGTGTGTGTGTGTGTGCGTGCGTGTGTTGATAAATGCCAAAATACATACGGTCTGTCAAGAAAATTGGATATTGGACACTGTACTTTCAAATTAACGATGTAACTCTCTCTCTCTCTCTCTCTCTCTCTCTGACATGACAGGGAAAACGGGGACGAGGGAGAGAGAGAGAGAGAGAGAGAGAGAGAGAGAGTGCAAAAACTTAAGCAAAATTCCACCTGATACTTTGAATTATCTGAAGACATTTCGTGTCAATGTCTCCTTCCATCTCGCCTTCTTCATTAAAGAACATAACTTCCTTTTAGTTTTTAATGAGTTTCTAAATGATCTCATTAATCCCCTTCATGATGAGAAGGAAGGTATAGGAGCTTCGGGCTTTTCAAATTTGATTTCAATTCGCTCGAATCGCTGGAGTTTGGAATAACTGAAAACATTAAACGTCATGGAAGATGGGGATTTCTTATCGAGAGAGAGAGAGAGAGAGAGAGAGAGAGAGAGAGAGAGAGAGAGAGAGAGAGAGAGAGAGAGAGAGAGAGAGAGAGAATCAAAACAATCCGTGAGACTACAGCAACTAAATTCAGTGACAGTGAACCTGTACCATATCACACTCCAGTAATTTTTTTTACTTTCTTTCGGTCTAAAGCTTTCAAAAAAAAAAAATCCAAAGTCCTCCTAAACATTTGCAGAAATCTTGACGACCTAATTTGAGAAATGAGGCAGATTAAGACTTATGGAGGCAATGCATCATTACTCGCGGAATATTAGGTTCATATCAATTAC
>NC_089785.1:27054057-27064057 GCF_040412425.1 Macrobrachium rosenbergii
ATTTCACTGAAAAACAAATTATAATCACTTACACTGCGCATGCGCAGAGAGAACGCTCTACTTCAATAAAGGCATTATTGCGTCACAGGCGAACAAACATTTACAGACTGCACTAAAGTCAGTGTAGACGATGCGGCCCAGAATCGTTCTGGGGGTAAATGAAATTCATTCGTGGATCAGAGCTCTTCAACTAGAGTGAGATTGATAACAACTGTGGCAAAGCTTCACAGCTGTCGAAATAAGGCCCCATCCCCCTAAAATAAGCAGTCTTCTTCCGTCCTCCATTGCATATTTTGTCAGTAATCCAGAACATACCTATAACTTCTGCTCTACACTTCAGTTCTAGCTATAGCATCTTGGAATATCTTCTGAACAAACAAATAAACAGACAGTGCACCTCACGCGGTGCACTGTGGGCAATACTTAAGGCTCTTTACAACGTCCCTTCGGCCCCTACCTGCAACCCCTTTCATTCCTTTGACTGTACCTCCGTTCTTATTCTCTTTCTTCCATCGTACTTTCCTCAACCTTCTCCTGACAGTTGCTTCATAGTGCCTCAACTGCGAAAGATTTTCCTCCTCCTGTTAACCTTAAAAACCTTTTTATTCTCGATTTCCCTTTCAGGGCTGAATGACCTCATGGGTCTCAGCGCTTGGCTTTTGGCGTACGTTTTATATTCCATTCCTTCCACAAACAGGCTAACATATAAAACCCACGTCAGGGTATCTTGGTACAAACAGGGAGCCATCAGCACAAACTGAATGACTTACAAATAAGGGCAGTGAAGCTCGCCAAAAATAAAGGAAGCGAGAAATTTGAAACCTTCCTGTACCCACGGTAACTAATTTCCCTGAGTGAGAAGAACCATCAGACTGAAAAGGATGAAATTCGGAAACACTCAGACCCTCCTTTGGGAGGCTGCCTCATGATGCGGTCTCTGCCTCCTCGTCCTCTGTGTCTTAAATAAGAGGTTTCTCTTTCTTCTCTCTCTATGTTCCTCAGTTACATTTAAAAAGAAAATTTTATATGAAGAATTGTATTATTATTATTATTATTATTATTATTATTATTATTATTATTATTATTATTATTATTATTATTATTCAGAAGATGAACCCTATTCATATAGAACAAACCCACTACAGGGCCACTGATTTAAAATTCGAGAAGAGTCCAAAGAATATGGTGTTCATCAGAAAGAAGTAACAGAAGGTAAGAGGGATACAGAAAGAAGGGATCACTTATTAACAAAGAAAACATAAATTAAAAAGTCAATAAATAGAAAAAAACGTAGGCAAATTATTGAACTACAAGGAGAATTATGTAAGGGCGGTAGTGCTCTGATCCTCGCTTCAAATTCTGAGGCTTCAATTGCACGACATCCTTGGCAGGGAGACTGTTCCACAGTCCTTCAGTGGTGTCAGGAATAAGACCATCTTCATCCCCACCACTATCCTTAAGCTAAGGGGTCGGTTGCCTTCATGCGTCTTCTTCAACTAATCCTTTCAAAAGCATCTTCTTCGGCTAAAATTCTTTCTCCTCCAAATTCTTCCTCACCTTATCCTTATCAAGTCATCTGATCCTTTTCCTACCTCTCTCGATCTTCTACCCCTCATAACAGGCCTCACCTAGGCACTCTTCGAACATTCCTCCTCTTACATCGTCGCCACATGCCCAAACCATCTCAATATCGACTCTCTCTTATCATATATCATTTAGGTCATTCAGTGCTGAAAGGGAAAGTGAGAGTATAAAGGTCTGAAGGGTGTAACAGAAGGAAAACCTTTTGCAGTTGCACTAAGAAACAAATGTTAGGAGAGGGTGGAAAGCAAGGTGGAAGACAGAGAATATGAACGAATGTACAGTAAAAGGAATAAAAGGGGTTGCAGCTAGGGGCCGAAGGGACGCTGCAAAGAACCTTCAGCAATGCCTACGTTGCACCGCGTGAGGTGCACTGACGACGCTACCCCTCTACCGTATCAGGCTTTTGAAAACACTAACGAATAACATCCTACCGTTATCTCCCGAGCGTGAAATGGCCTAGAGATAAACAAAGAGACCTTTACAGATTCTCTCTTTCTCTCCACCAATGTTGTCGAAAACATTTGAGGGATAAAGGAGAGATAGATGAAGAAGGGAAGAGAGAGAGAAGGCGATAGAGTGCAGAGTGCCACAGATAAGAATCTCAAAGATGAAAGAGATGAATCCTGAACGGGAAGAAGAAGGGAGATAAGCAAGGCCTCTTCTTCTTCTTCTTCTTCTTCTTCTTCTTCTTCTTCTTCTTCTTCTTCTTCTTCTTCTTCTTCTTCTTCTTCTTCGTCAACAAGGACATTTTTTCATATTTTTATCAGCCATTCATCCAATAAAGGAATTGCCAAAATAAAGAGAAAAGGGAAGCCACCATTTCGTGTTTACAAATATGACTTCGGAAGGTGAATCAATTCTTATATTTTCCATTATTCACAATGGCACATCATCAAAGCTGATAGAGAGAGAGAGAGAGAGAGAGAGAGAGAGAGAGAGAGAGAGAGAGAGAGAGAGAGAGAGAGAGAGAGAGAAATTAACATTTTTTGCTTTGATACGGAAATTTCCAAAATAAGTTATGGTTTTATTCTATTCACGTGACCCTGCACCAATTCATGGTTAATTAATAATAATAATAATAATAATAATAATAATAATAATAATAATAATAATGATAATACGCGTAAATACTTTGGGAGTATCTTAGAACATTTATTAGGAGCAAAGCTTCAACAGAAATATCTGCCTTAAAGACTTGTAACAGTTACTTCCATAACATAATCAAATAAAAGTAATTTCTCACCCAAAAATAAAGGAAATAAAGTGAAATCAGTTTACTCACAACACCCAGAGATATGGACCGCCTTTTGGGGCTTACCTGAAAAGAAGATAAAATTAAATACATGAAACTAGAGACGTTTAAAACATCTAAGAGGAAAGTTGCTTTAATTTAAAGCAGATCTACAATGAAAATAAACTTAGAGCTGCCATTTCCTCCCCTACTCTCTCTCTCTCTCTCTCTCTCTCTCTGCTGAAACTATAAGGAAATTTATTTTTTCATTTAAAAAAATTGTATGAATTTCCAAGTCGACATAATATTGGAAAGGACACTCAAAAGTGGAGAGAGAGAGAGAGAGAGAGAGAGAGAGAGAGAGAGAGAGAGAGAGAGAGAGAGTCAGTCTCTCTAAAAAGACGGAGTCTATAAGAGGCGATGACCATCTGAGATACTGACGCCATTTCCATTTGGACAACAGACACATTTCTCTTCATCGAGCTCGGGTCACACTCTCTGGCCATTAAACGAATGGCCCTCCCCTACCTCGCCCTCCCGCCTCACCCTTTTTGGGCAATAAATCTGAAGGTCACCCACGCACAAGCGAATATATTGGGAGTGTTTATACTCGTACAGAAGTCTCAGTTACGAATCTACTCTGTAAGGTTGTAAGCGTGTGAGCACTGTTGTGGAGTCAAGTTTAAATCTTACAAATAAATAATTTCTTTCTAAAGAAATTTATATATAGGGCTGTTCCATCACCTTTAAATCTCATAAATAAATCAATTATTTCGAAATTAGTTTATTTACGAAGGCTAAATTAAACAGGAAATTTTAAAGCTCTCAATCTCAGCCACTGACCAAATCAGGGTCTACAAGAGTGATAAATGTTCTCAACTATCTTTCAGAGGCTTCGAAAACAAAGGTCTCCTTTGGTCACAAGACCAGCAAATGGGTCTGCCCGTCTATGCTCACTCAGATTCTCTCTTCTTTACCTCCTGACTAAAACCAGGATGAGAGGAAAATCCTGTGATGAAGATTCCAGTCAAAAAATCAATCCTCTGGACCACTAATGTTCCAGGCACCCTCTGGAATGCGGTACTGGAACAGGGGTGGGCCAAACAGACGTTCCCATTTCGGTAAATTTTACCCCGTCCGGAACAAAGAGGAAGAACAGAGAATCGTTATAGTTTCCTTTCGCGAAAGAGAGAAAGACAAAAAGGTGAATGAGAAACGATATTCCCTGATTTGAAGATACTGGAAACTCATTTGGATGTTAGTGTTAAGTTTATGCATTTATAATGGCCACTCGACTGTTGAAGGGCACAGATTAAGACTCCTGAGAGAGAGAGAGAGAGAGAGAGAGAGAGAGAGAGAGAGAGAGAGAGAGAGAGAGAGAGAGAGAGAGAGAGAGATAGCTCGCCACTGATCAGCATTAGGCCCAAAGTATTAATTAGGCAGTAGGATTTCCACAAACTAGTTAAACATTGTAGGTATCACAGACGCCGATAACAGCACCAGACCTTTATGATGAGAACCGATTTTTCTTTCAGAATAAAGAAAAAACTGACAAAGATACTAAAAAAAACTTATTTTTTTCAGATAACATCAAAAGTTGATTGGAATGACGGCATTACGAAGGAAGTGTCGTTAATTCGCGAATAAGCAAGAACGGATGACCTACTACTTAGCAATTTATGTACAGTACCTGATAATCAGTCGTATTTTGAGGGTCGCAGCCTGGATATAATAATCAAAAGTGACCTCCCTTTACTTGGGGAGAGAGAGAGAGAGGAGAGAGAGAGAGAGAGAGAGAGAGAGAGAGAGAGAGAGAGAGAGAGAGAGAATCTGCAGCATCATGAACTAATCCTGTTAGCTGACATTACGGAAACTCCTAAAGGCGTCAGCAATTCTACAGTAGAATAGAGGCTGAATTCTATTGCTGACAGCTGAAGACCAAGACCCATTCTTATATGATTTACCTGCACCAGGTGACGACCAGAAGACGGCACATCCCCTTCAGGAGGAGAGGAGAGTGCTCAAAGTTCTCAGCAATACCCTACGAGTAGCAACTGACGAGACTTTGTGCATAAGAATATTGTCCAAAATCCTATCACTTTCAGTAAAATGTCAGAATCCTTCTCTCAGGACCTGAATCTGATGAAGAGGAATCATCCTGGAGAAGGATTCCCAGATACAAAACTATGACAATCAACCACTGATCACAAACTTCTTGGAATCCAAAAGGCTGCAATGAACAGGATCTATAGGGAAAGGGGAGTTTTGGAGGGATAGAATGCAACAGACTGAGATGGAAGGAGGGGCCAGGGGCCAATAGATAGGCCCTTAAGGAGACAATACAAGGATGGTTCCTGTAGGAGTCTACATACATAGGACATTCAACTGCAGCAGAATCCACATGCCCTGGACATCCACACCCACAAGAAGACTGGACTGAGAGGGAGCCAAAGAGAGTGGCCTAGAGTGGTAGGGTGCTAGAGTTAATGGGTCACAATAAGACAAAAGCTCAAATGAAAGAGGTGATACTGCCCTTGATAAAACTGACTAAGACAACAAGAATATAATTTGATCAATGTGAGGACATTAATAGATCCTTTCCAATAGGAAACAAGTAAAGAATGCGCCAAAGTCTCTTCAGTGCAATCGAGCTTTCTGTACAGCCGCTATATCACATAATCAAGGCCACAGAAAATAGATCTACCTTTCGGTGTATGACCCGCGGGCCATGAAACTTTAACCACGGCCCAGAAGCACGATTATGGCTAACTTTAACCTTAAATAAAATAAAAACTACCGAGGCGGCTACAGAGTAACCAACAGTTCTTTTCTTCAAAATTAACCAGTTTGATGTGTCTCTGATTACATGCTGAAGTTTTGTCAAAGGGATTGAATACAATAAATCCACTCAACGACACAAAAATGGACGGGGCAAATAAAGCTCCTCCCTCAATACCCTGGTCACCGAGCCCCTCCCCAAATCCAACCCGCAGGCCCTCAAGCCCCTCCCCCAACACACTATCCCATGGACCCTCAAACTACTCACACAACACCCCACACTCTGGCCCCCAAGCCCCTCCTCCCAACACCCCACCCTCTATTCCCCAAAGTCCCTCTCCCAACCCACCACCCCCAGGCCCCTAAGCCCCTCCTACCAACACCCCCATCCCCTCAACCCGAAAACCCAACCATCTTGTCCCAAAGCCCCTCACCCAAATCCAACCCCCTGGCCAAAAGCACCACCCAAGACCCAAGAACACCAAGCCCCTCCCCCCATTCCCCACCCACCAAATCCCAAGCCCCTTCCACCAACACCCTACCCTCTGGCCACAGAACCCCTCCCTTGGCCTGCAATAATTTCCACCAATACACCACTCTTTGGTGCCCTAGCCCCTCCCACCATTACCCCACCCCATGGCCCCAAGCCCATCCCCAGATTCGTAGGCCCTACTCCATCTACTTGACCACAAACCCCTCCCCTTACACCAAACCCCCCGGACCTCGAGCCCCTCCCAGCTACACTCCACACTCTTTGGATCCCCAAGCCCCTCTCAAACCACCACACCCCTTGGCCCCCATGAACCTCCCCCAACACCCCGCCCTGGACCACAAGCCCCTCCCCCAACACTCCAACCAACCTCACGACCCCAAGTCTATCCCACCAATACCCTACCACCATTAACCCCAAGACCAGCTCCTTAACACCCGACGCTCCTCCCCCACCCACATCCACCCATCCACTTTCTTCTGCAACCAGTGGGTTAAACAGACCTTCCCTACGACATTGCTTTCATCGTCATTGCAACATCTTCCCATCGGCTCCTTTTTCTACTTCTTCTTCTTCTTCTCTTCTTCTTCTTCTTCTTCCTCTATCGGTCTACTAGCCTCAAAACGGGAGCGGACGTCCCCAGATAAACATGGCGTCGCATCTTCGTCTCTCGTTCACATTTTCGGGACAATGGTCGCGAGTTTTCCTAAACTGCTCCGTCAACCTTCTTCCAGGAAAGCTTCAAAAGGACTTAAATAACCTCAAATCTTTCCGGGAGACGCGTACTATATATACTGTACTCCCTAGAAACAGACGCCACGAAATATTCTGAATATGAACACGCGCCTGCACTGTCTGTAACCACCTCAGCCTGTCCTGTCCTGAACTTCAAAAATAAAAAACAATTTCTCTCTTCGAAAATAAGAGGCATTTTCAGTTAAAATGAAATTTGAGAAAATTCACGAACAAAGACATTCAATGAGTTGATTTAAAGTTTGAAAGGCGTAACAGGAGGAAAACCTTTTGCAGCTGAGGCACTATGAAACAATTGTTAGGAGAGGGTTGAGGAAAGCAAGATGGAAGAAAGCGAATATGAATGGACGTACAGTAAGAGGATTGAAAGGGGTTGCAGCTAGGGGCCGAAGGGACGCTGCAAAGAACTTGATTAAGTAAAAAATGCTTACAGTGCACCGCGTGAGGTGCACTGACGACATACTTTAGCAGTGTAAAGTTACACAAGAGGAATATAGTAAATATATGACTGTAATTAGATTCTGTTAAGTAAAATATAACACAGAAGGTTTTGACTTTACTCACCTAGAGCTTGAGTGCTCTGAAATGCGTGGTAATGGAATTTAAATTTTAGGTGAATATTTATGCCTTCGGATATAACATATTAAGTATATTACTATAAATAGGCTACATATAAATATTTCGTATATTTATATTTCTACATAAATGAAAATAAAACTCATGAAAGTGTTTCAAATCTCATAGGGTTCGAAACGTTGAATATCCCACTAATATTCACCGCTAGAAACATGGGGAAATGAATATTCAGTGAATATTCATTCCCTCTCTCCTGACTGTTTATCAGAATGAGGAAGAGCCATCTACTCGAATCACTCTTCATCAATGCTCCTAAGAGAATTATGACCTCATTAGTGTATAATGACCTTTCAAAATTAATGGTCGGAGATCCCCCCCCCCCCTCTCTCTCTCTCTCTCTCTCTCTCTCTCTCTCTCTCTCTCTCTCTCTCTCTCTCTCTCTCTCTCTGAGAAATGGGAAGTGAATCTTCTTCTTTTCGTTCTAAGCGTCGTTTTCAGAAGGTTACCACTGGAAGAATAAAAAAGAGACTGAACAGCACCATCCCTTGAAGCCTCTTTAGGCAACATAATATGTCTGTGCACATAAAATCATTTTTGCACCGCCCTTATTTAACATGTAAAATTTCACAATTCCGTCTCTCAAGCTCCCTCCGTGTTTGATACAAAATTTTTCAGACCAAAACAATACTTTCAAAAAAGAGATGATAGTTCACTGTGCTCATAAGACATTAAACCTTCCAATCTTCCAACACCTGACTTCATCAAATAAATTAAGGATGAAAAATTAAGAAAAATGACCTCCATCAAAATGCTAGTCCCTACAATAGGAGAACCTCCACTACATGACCAAGTCCGCTGCCCTGGGAGGGAGCTCAGATTCCAGAACCAACTTGCGTTCAACCAGGAAGACAAAACGCAAATACTATCCCAATTTTAGGTGCAGAGGACGACGGGGGAGGAACTTGCCTTTGCCCGAGAGAGAGAGTGAAAAATAAAAAAACATGGAGAGGAGGAACTTAAAGATAACGAAGTGAAGCACGAAAATGAAGAATGGGGCTTCCGAAATTACATTTGGATTTATGATAAGAGTTTCCTGCTCTATAGAGAGAGAGAGAGAGAGAGAGAGAGAGAGAGAGAGAGAGAGAGAGAGATGATAGTTTATTTCAAGATGTGATTTATAGATTTCAGCGCTGAAACAGAAATTGACAGTGAAGAAGTTTGAAAGGTGTACAGGAGGAAAACCTGACAGTTGCACGCTGAATCAATTGCTAGGAGAGGGTGGAAAGTAATATGGAAGAAAGAGAATATGAACGGAGGTACAGTAAATGGAATGAAAGAAACTGAAGCTAGGGGCGGAAGAGACGCTGAAAAGTCCCTTAAGTAATGGCTACATGAGGTGCACTGACGGCACTACCCGCCTCAGGGGTTATTTCAAGAGAGAGAGAGAGAGAGAGAGAGAGAGAGAGAGAGAGAGAGAGAGAGAGAGAGAGGAGGTACAGTTGAGGGACAAAGGTTTCTGAATGCGCGCACACGCACGCGTAAGAGTAAAATTACCATACGTACATCACCTTTTTACCTCCTACCCAAACCTAGTACCTTTGGCCTCGCCCCGAGATTTAGGCGAGTTTGTCCCCCACCTACCCACCCACCCACCCACACACACAAAACTTGGCCACCATCTTTTAGCATAATTTCCTCGTAGGGAGACAGAAACGATTTTCTGAGGTTTACAGTCATAATAATGTTTCACACGATCCTGAGTTTGGGCATTATATTTGTGCAAGAATAAGAAAAAAAAAGGGTATTTCCCCCTTTAAGATCATTTCCAATTTGAGTTGTTTAAGTTTGTAAACTATGTCATGTATCGGGTACCTGCATGGCCTAAAAAAGGGTTTTGAATCAAACAACTGTCTACTTGGTCAAGTTCGCCCCGACTGGAAACACAAGTGAAGTTTGGTTTAAACAAATGTTCAGAACACTGGTTACACTGTTCGTCTCTCTCTCTCTCTCTCTCTCTCTCTCTCTCTCTCAATAAGCTATCATTTCCTTTCTTCTCTAATTCTCTCGATCGCTCTCTCCTTTGAAATAAGCTCTCTCTCTCTCTCTCTCTCTCTCTCTCTCTCTCTCTCTCTCTCTCTCTCTCTCTCTCTCTCACACACTCTCACAAACACACACCTGCATGTCCATTTACAGGAAACATCAGTTGAACAGCTTAAAATATCCCAGTTTCCATAAAATGATGACCTCCCCTACCTCCAACCAGCAACAGGATGCAATCACCAACCCCCTAACCACCAATTACTCTCTCTCTCTCTCTCTCTCTCTCTCTCTCTCTCTCTCTCTCTCTCTCTCTCTCTCTCTCTCTCTCTTATGTTCTATTTACTAGCCAAATATGTTGACACCCTCTCTCTCGCTCTCTCTCTCTCTCTCTCTCTCTCATGAAAGAATTACCTCCATAATCATTCAGGATCTCTGACGCTTCCCATTCCAAAATCAAATCGAGTTAGTAGAAACATCCACACCCAGATGACAACAGTCACTTTCGAAGCAGAAATGACAGACATAACTCGCTATGCCCAAATCCCGTG
>NC_089785.1:27069057-27092998 GCF_040412425.1 Macrobrachium rosenbergii
TCCAATTTGCATAAATCCGGAGTCAAAAGGGATTTTGCATAAAGTTAATCACTGAATTTATTATGGAGTTATTGCATTGCAAAGTGAAGGCATGATTGGGTTTCTATAGGCCTAATTGCCCACACACCCCTCACCAAATTGCAATATTTTTGGGCCTATATAGGCCTAATTGTCCATCCCCAACATTGATATATTTATATATATATATATATATATATATATATATATATATATATATATATATATATATATATATATATATATATATATATATATAATCAGTTATTATGTTTTATACATGGCATTCAGAGAGAGAGAGAGAGAGAGAGAGAGAGAGAGAGAGAGAGAGAGAGAGAGAGAGAGAGAGAGAGAGTTGCACATTTGTTTCAGATATAACGGTTTTAAATAAGGAGCCGATAATTATTGTCTACAGCCAATGAAATCAATCTGATTCCTCAGCTGAATATGAATGTGAACAGAAAGGCGTCATATACAATCGCCAGTCACTTGAGAGAAGGTGCAAGAAGTGGTCATTTTTCGGAAGACTCCAGCCAGCCATTTCGGAAGGTTCCATAGCCATTTTTGCATGAAAAACCACTCTGGGTTTTTATGCAAAAACGGCTAGGAAATCAAAGGGCACTAAAAGAACCTCAAAATACCAACCTAACGTACCCTAGGGGTGTTTACTGGTTACAATTTTGCCGTATCAGCTATGGAGGAGGGTGGGGGGCCAGCATTGTCATACCTTTTAAGTCGTAATTTGAGAAATTATTTTCTCTGTTATTAAGCATTTGCGAAGGTCATGTATTGAGATGAAATTTTTGTTTTGATAAGTTTTACAAGAAAAATATAAATTATAATGTGGGAGGCAACCCAAGAAGTTCTAAGTAACTGGAAATGAACAGTAGTGTAAAAATGAATAAAGAAGAATAACCGTTCCAAAGATTCCTTCCTCTCTCAAACAAAAGAATCGTTGCTTCGACCCAAAACGAAGACGTAAAACTAAACTAAACTAGATGAAACGGAACGAAACTAAACGTGTAGTTTTCAGTTACGCTGAACTTTTGAATCTCTCTTAAGAGTCTTTGTGCGTTTCTTCTCCATCTACAACTCTGCAATTTCTTTCCTCATTTCTTAATATTTCTCTCTTCGTTGTAACATGACAGGTAAGCATAAGTATCGTCAAGTGCTCTGACTGATAGGCCTAGATTATCTAAATAATATAATTAGCCTAATTCACATAATAAAAATAATATAATTAGCCTAATTCACATAATAAAAACAACATAATCAGCCTACTTAGCCTATTCAACTGCACAGGGTTTCAAGTCTTTAAAAGAGTATGACGACCTTGTGAACAGAGCATAGGTCTAGCCCTGGCGGGGGTGGAATGTTGATGTTTAGGGCATTGCCGCCCCTCAACCCCACCCATCTTGCCCAAACTGACAATTAATACCCATATTATTTTCCCTTAAGTAATAGTTAACTTGTTAACCATTGTACGAATGTAATTAAAAATGCATATTTAAGAACAAGTCATTCTCGTATTGATAGGAATCGCTCTTAAATAATTTGAGGGTTCTTTGTTACGTGTGACGTCATTCATGGTCCCCACAATAAAGATTCCAGTTCAAAAGCATCACAATCGTAAAATTGTTCACTTTACGAATCTTGAGAGCAAAAGGACTACCACTTGTCAACACTGTTACAAAAATACACTTAGTTCAAAGAACAATGATCTGTATAGGCCTAGTTTATGCGTTGCTCACTCAATGAAGTTCCCAATTCAGAAACATCCTAACTAAAACTGCTCATTATACAAACTTACAAGAAACTGACCTGCCAATCGTAAAGACTGGTACAAAAATAAGTTTTGTTCAACGATCAATCTTAGCTTGCGCACTCAATGAAGATTCCAGTTCAGAAACATTATAATTCTGCAACAATTCATTATACGACTCTGGCAAGCAATAGGCCTACCACTTTGTTCAAGGAACAATCTCACCGGAATAGGCCTTTGTTACGCGCTGCACACAACATGCGCCTCATTCGGATGTTTTTTTCACCCGTTCACGAAGCCGAATATTCACGGCTGCAATATATCAATTCCACAACGATTACATTTGTTTTTTATGGAAAAAGTTCGGCTCCAAAGTCGCAAAAGTCTCCTTTGTCACAATAAGCGTCAGTAAACATGAACAACCCGTCTCTCGTGGGAAAAAACTGCTTTAAAAACGTTAGACACGGCAACAGAACGCGAGTAAACTGAAAAGAGTTGCGGACCTGTCAGTCGAATGAACGCAACTTCGGTCAGACAAGCGGAGCTTATTGGCACACTATGGAAGCCTTTTGTTTAGGCCTAAGCTGAATTTACCGTCCAGATTCAGCATCATAATCGATCTTTTCCGTCCTTACGTTAGCTGGTGTATTTTCCTAAAGATAAAAAGCATGAAATAAAAATAAATAAGTGCATACATAAAGAGATAAACATTATTTCAATAACTCGTTTATCCTAACGAATGGTTTTCGTCTAAACCGTCTCCGGAACAGAAAAAACTTTTCACCCGGACAGTATTCCATCTTTGCTTCTTCTCTCGTGGAATTAACATCAAGTTGGCCTTAAGATTAAACAATTTACTATGATTTTAACTTGGCTACAACCAAAAGGTGTTACAGCTCGCCTAGTGAGGTTGTAGAATATTTCTGCCCGGACAAACAACAGGTCCCTTAATACCGCCCCCGCCCCCTTTCAAAGAGGCGCAGCCAACATTAGAACCTCCCAAATCGCAGCTCCGTGAAAAAAAAAAACCTAAACATTTCCTCGTCTCGTAAAGCAGCGACAAAAAAGGAAAATAACACGAAGGCAATGTTGTGCATAACGAGGACATAAAGGGACGCTGCACAGCCCATAAAAACGAGGGAACCATTGCTTGGGGCGCGGGGGAGGAGGAGGAAGGGGGCTGAGTATTACGACCGTAAAAATGGCAACCCCCCCCCCAACTCGGCTGCAAGATATGAATTCGGGAGCAAGGGAATAAGGATTAGATGTGTATTATATTAATATATATTATTTTACATTAATATTCATAAGATTAAAAACGTATGACATCATACTTTGTGTACACATGCACACACACACATATATATACAGTATGTATGTATGTATATATATATATATATATATATATATATATATATATATATATATATATATATATATATATATATATATAATATATATATTAAAAAAATACAAATTGTACATAACAAACAAGAAGTAGGAGTGAGAACTCCATCATAAGCTGAATATCTAAAAAGCAAGAGAGAGAGAGAGAGAGAGAGAGAGAGAGAGAGAGAGAGAGAGAGAGAGAGAGAGAGAGAGAGAGAGAGAGAGAGAGTTCTTATTGATACTGAAATGAATATTATCTGCTATCACTTAAAAGCTATATGCATGTTACATCAGAGAGAGAGAGAGAGAGAGAGAGACGCCGTGTCAGCCCTTCAATCAAAATCCAGGTCTGATTTAAACGCCATTTCCGTCCCTCCTCCTCCGCCGCCGCCTTCCACTCCGTCCTCCTTGATGCAAACGAGGTGGAACAAGAACGCTTTTGTAGGCAATGCATCACCTACTTCTAATTCCAAAGTGATACCAAAACAATTAAATAAAATGGACCCCGGGAGCGCAAACCTCCGCCAACGTTAAACCTCATTTTTTGGAACAGGAATTGGAATATAAAACTTTGGCCAGAGGCCAAGCGCTGGGACCTATGAGGCCACTCAGCTGTGAAACGGAAATTGTGAGTAAAGGTGGTTTGAAAGGTGTAACAGGATGAAAACCTTTTGCAGTTGCGCTATGAAACAATTATTAGAAGAGTGTGGAATAAGTAAGATGCAAGAGATAGAATATGAACGGAGGTACAGCAAAGGAATGAAAGGGGTTGTAGCAGCCAGGGGCCCAAGGACGGGACGTTGCAAAGAACCTTAGGTAATCCTTGATGCCCAAATCCGCACCCTGGCTCCTCTGTAAAGGCCCACCCCCTCATCCCCCCACCCCCACACCAGTTTACCTATTCATATTATCATTCTAGGCCTTAAGCCATCTCTCGTCTGTCCCCGTGGTTGAATGAGACAATCATTCTCTCTCTCTCTCTCTCTCTCTCTCTCTCTCTCTCTCTCTCTCTCAGGTAGTGAGAGACTTCGGGAATATACAAGCAGAGTGCTGGAGAGATGATCTCCTATGGATTAGGGAGGGAGAGTGGGTGGCTTCTCAAGGACTGAGAGAGAGAGAGAGAGAGAGAGAGAGAGAGAGAGAGAGAGAGAGAGAGAGAGAGAGAGAGAGAGAGAGAGTCCATATTTAAAGGCTAGACACATAAACAGTACAAATTATACATACACATTCATACAAACATTCATGTACATACATGAATGTATATTTGAACACAAACTCTTAAAGAATATCATAAATCGTCACTTTACCTTATCAACAGTTGAATGAACCTCCAGACCACCAGGTAACCTGGAATAAATGGAAACAAATATTAATATAATATAAGTAACACTCTATCATTTTAGCATAATATGAGAGTAAACTTTATCTTTCAGTACTTGTTAACTTCCTTATAAAAATACATCAATAAATAAATTCACTAAGATTTTTAAAGTTCTTGGCGTGAGAGATAGAATATATTCATTGGAAACTTTAATAAAACTTGAAACTTTCCAAAATGGTCCCTCTGAAACATATATTTTCATTTTTATATTTTCTATCAATTCTGCCCAAAAGCTTTACTAGACTTTAAAATTTTCTTGCCAAACAACCAATGAATTTAAAACACATTTGGTCAGGTCTATAAATATTAGTCCACAGAGAATGGAAGAGGAATATATAATTTGGGCCAAGGTCTGCTTTGGAAGCAAGAGCCCGTGCAATGACAATACAAACTCAATCTAAGATCAAGGGATTAACAATTCTAACTAACTTGATGTAGCACTTGTGTCCAGTAGTGCCACTTCTTTCAAAGTCCCCTCAATTATATTCACGGGCGTCTTTTGGAAGCAAGAGCCCGTGCAAGCACAAGACTTGCTCAGACTTAAAGCTAAGGGTTAACAATTCGAATAAACTGGTCTGACATCGCTGATTACAGTGACCTTTACAGAGAGTGGCAGAATAGTGATAGAATCCTTTTAGAAATTACCTCTCCGAGACTACCTCGAGTGTTTACATGTATTCCTTATTTTACCTCGATGAGGTACTTATATTAAGGGTTGTGACTGCAACCCTAAACAAAGGATGACCACCAGATACTAATAAATATGAATTTGTAAAATTACTGAAAAATATTTTTATTTTATAAAAACAGCTAATTAAAACATAAGCCACTTTTTTATAAATAATAAATGAATACTTCCATTAATTAAAACAATTATACATATATATATATACATTAAATATATATAAAAAAAAAAAAAAAAAATAAAAATAAAAAAATTTGATATAAAACCATCGTGTGAAAAAACGATAAGAGTTTTATATTTGGTGAATCTACACAACAGGAAACAGATAACGCTGAATTTTATCCAATAACTTGAACTGAAATACTTTCATTAGAGAGTCTAAAAGGGAATTACTTTCATTCCATGAAAGTTCAACGGACCAGAAATTATGAACGGGGGAATATTCAGTGAATATTCAATCGAAAATCCGCAGAATATTCGGTAAATGAATATTCTCTTAATATTCACTCACCCCTACGTGATAGCGATGAGGAATACCAATGCATCTATAATAACGATGTATTTTGGAAAAACGAGACTATTTGAAAACCTAGATTCAAAATTACTTGGATTAAATTTACATAAACCATGAATACGTTGTTATTCATATTATGTGAGAGAGAGAGAGAGAGTGGAATGGAATATCCACTGAGATGAGAGAGAGAGAGAGAGAGAGAGAGAGAGAGAGAGAGAGAGAGAATGGAATGGAATAAAAATTTAGGCCAAAGGCCACACTGGGACCTATGAGGGAAACCTCGCAGTTGCCCTGTGAAACAATTGTCAGGCGAGGGTGGAAAGTAAGATGGAAGAAAAAATATCAACGGAGGTACAGTAAAAGGAATGAAAGTGCACCGATTTGTATCGATAATACAGTACTAACACAAGCACACAAAAGACGAACTTGTATCAAGGAATCTGCTCAGGTCTAACACAAACGAAGGATGAGTTTTCCGTAATTATGATTCATCTCACTAAATAGCCCGGGCACACTTAGACTATGCCTACAAACTGTTCAGATCACAATATTTTCTTATCATCCAAGCTTTATTCTATGAACAGTTCCGTTGCATGCATATACAAATGGCTTTACTATGATACCAAAGTAATATCTACAGTACGTCCGTAAACTTAAAAATAACCTTTAATACTGTTTCCCGCTAGAACATGAAGCCTGGACCACTGAAGCTAGGCCTATGTTGCTGATTCGCCTGATATTTTGTTTTATTTACTGACCTCCTCTGATGCTCATTCGTTCTGTTTGTCAAAATTACTTTTTTTTATTTTAACCTTTATTTAATCATTCTAAGTATCGTTCCAATGCCCAACAATGACAGAAAATTATGTATGTCTCGGCTAGCCTGTTATGCAGTATGTGTCATCAACACTCTAAGGATGACGAGAACTGAACCGAAAGGCCCCTGCTGTCACTGAGCTGTTATAATTATTTGTATGCTCAAGTTAAATATATAAATATGGAGAGTATTCCGGAAATAGAACCCAAATCTCACTGCCATCATGCCTTGCAATAACTGAAATTTCTCCCTCTTCCACTTCCGGTCAATATGATAAAGCAGCGACTGTTGCATTCACCTCCCCAGACAGTCTCACACACAAAACATATTGCATGCTATCTCGAATATTAACCTTCACATGCAATTTACATACAAGAAATTGTTAAAACACCTTTCATTCGTGCTCGCATAGCCGGATCTCTTTTTATCTGCCCACAATCAGATAAAAAAAAAGTCCTTATTCAAAGCCCATCGTTGTTTACGTTTGACTCGATATACTAAGTCATGTATTTCAAATTAGTCCTCCTAACCTCTCCGGGAAAACCATAGAACTTTAATATATATAAAAAAGGCCTAGCCTAGCCAACGAAATGGTATTCTCGTAAGCTATGAACCTACGGGTAAACACTATAAGTACCTGCGGGCATTGAACGTTGCAGTACTACGAAATTTAGCTACGAAAATAGTGTTAAATTCAGGTTAGCGTTTAAAATTGCGATATGCTCAGTCACGTCTTTCAATTTAGTCCTCCTAACGTCTCCTGGAAAACTACAGGACTCTGGTGTATATAAAACAAGCATAGCCTAGCCTAAGAAAAGTAAATGCCTAGGCTTAGAGCCAACGGATACACACTATACAGTACCTGGCCCTATGGACATTTAACGTTCTAAAAATATGACATTTAGTTAAAATCTGGAAAATACAGACTCTGGAACGAGTGGTATGGAGCCCTTACCTTCTTCCAGGCCCTATGGAAGGTCGTAGATGACGCCAAATTAAAAACCACTAAATTTTCAATCACTTGACAGACAACACAGAACACAATCACAGCCTTCGGATGTCACTGAAACAAACACCGACATTTGGAAAGCATCAACAAACGCTACATCGGACCCGCGTATGTGACCTGTTTCCGAAATCATCTGAACACTAAAGAGAGGACCAAGCACCATCCCCTCAGGGGTAAACCCAAACACAAAACTAGCCAGGAAGGGCGATAACTCTGGTCCACGTCCCCCCCCCCTCCCCCAAACCCCTCAACTCCCCAAACTATCCGTCAGCCCTCCGCCAGTAGTTAAATCGTTAAAAGCTTGTTACAAACTTTAGTCTTATTGTTAACAGAAAGACTAAATAAAATCAAAGTTTTTTATATTATATTTATACAATATAAAATTATTTTTTTTTTACTTTATTTAGTCTGTATAATTTACAAACATTATTATCTGGTCATTACTGTATATATTTAACAGCTGTTTAACTTCTCTCATTACGAAACAAGCAATTTGAACAACCCTGGTCCAGTGGTTATCAACTACCGGCACCAGCATGGGACCCCACGTTCGATTTCAGAGGGGGTAAATGATTTATACAGGCCGCTTCTTGAAAAGTCAATTAAGCCTATAGTGCCAGGTACTCACATGACTGTGTTGGTGTTTGGTTAGCTGACAATAATGATTTTCTCTCTCTCTCTCTCTCTCTCTCTCTCTCTCTCTCTCAATTAAAATGTTACAATATTACATTACTGATTATTTTCAACGTAAAATACTGATTACAAAATAAACTTCTTCAATTTATATTGAATGCCAGTATAAAGCATATATATATATATATATATATATATATATATATATATATATATATATATATATATATATATATATATATATATATATATATAAACAGCAAGAGGTGCTCGTTATTGACAACAAAATCAATAGCCACACAGACTCGATGGGCAGGGGCAGCACACCAGCATAAGTCAAGATTATAGATGAGCCTCCTTTGAAGGATCTTCTTCAGGATTTTTCCAAGACAAAATGGCGTCGTCTTTTGAGGTCTATTGGAACTAAAGAATAAAAAAAATCTATACAAAAGAATATTTCTATTAATAATTTTATTTTCAAAGTTATTTTATAGTTTATTAAAGAACTTTTGTCTGGAAATAGCAGTTTAATGTTTCATAGAAGTTCGAATACTCTCTCTCTCTTTCTCTAAGATACTTTTGTACGAAAATATTTCATTTTAATATTTTCTTTTAACAAGAGTACAGATCTCTCTCTCTCTCTCTCCCCCCTGACGTTGGGCGCGTCCACTGGTCCACACCAGACCACTTCTTCCCCTTATCATATTACCCTAATGGGTAATGGAGGTAAAGTAAAAGTTTAAAAAAAAGCGGATTGCATCTATGGACCGAAGAGACGCAAAAAAACACAGTAATGCCTACAGTGCACCACGTGAGGTGCACTGACGGCACCACCCCAAGGGGAGATATATTGTTGAATGGGTAACAGAATCCAAGGCTATGATGATGGTATATATGTGATACAATGTGTTTTTGAAGCGACACTACTGTCTAACATTAAGAAAATTCCCCTGGCTTTTATCAAAATCCAGACCTATTTCACATTTGCTTTGAAAAAAGGATTTTATCTTTTTTGTACATTCTTTTGTTTTTGCAGTCTTTTGAGTCTGTTATATCTCCCCCTCTCTCTCCTTTAGTGTTACGTTATGTTGGTAGGGGAAAAAAGGTCTTTTAATGTTACAACTTCGTGGATGACAGCTCAGTCTCATAACAGAGTCCATTACTGAACTTAAAGTTGATGAAACAAGTAGGTAAATGATCAATTGTGTATAACCGAATAGTGAATTTCGCATAGGCAAATATAGGCCTACCTGCATCTCCCTCCGTGTACGAGTATGCCGTTAAACTACGAGTAAAAATAAAAGAAAATAATAAAAAACATCATTCCATTATGATAGTGGGTAAATATATGGTGAAGACTTTGGAATGGAATATGAAATTCAGGCCAAAGGCCAAGCGCTGGGACCTATGAGGTCATTCAGCTCTGAAAAGGAAATTGAGAGGAAGAGAAAGGTTTGAAAGGTGTAACAATTGTTAGGAGAGAGTTAAGGAAAGTAGGATGGAAGAAAGAGAATATGAACGGAGATACATCAAAAGAAATGAAAGGGGCTGTAGCCAGGGGCCGAGGAGACGTTGCAAAGAACCTTCTCAAGTAATGCCTACAGTGCACCGCGTGAGATACACTGACTGAACTACCCCACTATGGTCACAACAGAATAGCCGAAATGAGAAACGTTCTGTTCAATTAAAAACGGAACTGAACAGGAAACGTTTAAATATTAGAAAGTTAAAATCAATAAAAAAACCTGACATTTAAGGCAATTTTAGCATTCAGCTCTATAGAACAAAACGCTTCTTAACAGCGGTACCTGTGACTGGGTTAAATAAAAGAGAAATACGTCAATTTTCCTTAAAACTTGGACCAGACTGTCCTGAAATGACAACAGACTCGGCAGTCCCTTGAGGACGGCAGTGGGTCACAATGCGTCCCAGAACTGGACTCAGGAGATTCTACTGGAATCATTTGATTATCTGGACAACATAAACCTTCTTCCTTCCATGACTCTTAAATTTATTTATGACTTCTCAACCTCTATACAATAGATTATATAAAATTTCAGCAATGACGATTAAACAACTAGAAATGATAAACCAGTTCCTTCTAACTTTCTAAAAAGGAAATTACAACGACGAAACATTACAAAAAGAGAGAGAGAGAGAGAGAGAGAGAGAGAGAGAGAGAGAGAGAGAGAGAGAGAGAGAGAGAGAGAATCTACCACTAAAGAATTCAAAGTTTGTTTGTCACAATTTAGTCATAGAAATGAGAGAGAGAGAGAGAGAGAGAGAGAGAGAGAGAGAGAGAGAGAGAGAGAGAGAGGGGTTGAGGTTAAGAATATAATGTAACCAACACGGATAATCTATCTGCAACACATTCTCTGTCAATTTCCTCCAGATTTACCAAAAACAAGAGAACACGAAGAGGTCCACTGACAGCAATCAAGCCATGAACTGAGGCCTTCAATTGCACAGGTAGATTCACTCCACATTCCAGACCTCTCACTGGCACTTGCTTCAGAACATCAGCTCTGTTCTCTTAGTGACACTGGGTCCGATTAGTACTCGGATGGGTGACCGCACTGAATATCACATTCCGGTTGCAATCACAAGCAGGTTGGAAACAAATCAATGACCGGAAGTGGAGAATGAATCTTCGGCAAATACTGGATAATCGTATGAAGCGCCAGTTTGGATGACCAGCATGCTGTCGACTTGTGGTCAACATGTTTGTGACGTGTGCAATACAATAAAAACAAGTTGTTGACTTGTATTAAACATGGTTGTTACATGGGTAAAATAGGACAAGTTGTCGACTTGTATTCAAAATATTTTCAATATGTGTGCAATAAGAACAAGACACTGGCTTGTAGTAAACAAGTTTGGGACATGTGTGCAATAATAGCAAGTTATCGATTTGCAGTCAACACTTTAGTAACGTGTGCAATGAGAACAAGTTGTCGACGTAATAAACATGTTTGCAACATGTGTGTGTGATAAGTTGGTGACATGTTTATAATATGCTGAATGACAGTGTGGACATAGCCTTAGACTCGAAATCAACCCCACAACAGCAGAAGCAACAATAATATTAGAGAGGAAAATTGGAGGGCATTCTGCAATCGAGCTGACACAGCGACGGCCATTATGGTGTTGACAAACGTCCCATTAACCCTGCTTCTTCTTTTGTCGTCCTTTCAGGCCGAAGGGAATCCGATGTCTCAGACAAATCTCACGTCAGAACCTGCTTTGTGTGTGTAGAGTACACCTCCTCCCTCTCATTGTGGTCGGAGGGAATGGGTCTGCCATTATTCCGTTCGGTTTCCTTTGTGGAATGGTTTATGTCAGTCATTTTTAACACAAATCAATAAATAGTCTCAGTTGTATATACTATTCTGCAATAGCTATTTATTCCCACAGGCTAAAAAATCAATCTCTCTCTCTCTCTCTCTGTCTACACGCCTAAAGCTGTAGGCTTTATTGGAAGCCATGTTCAAGTATCCCAGACGATGGGGTAACCATTTTTTCTTACCATTTTAACATTCTTGTTAAATTCTTCAACATTCTCGATCTATTCTCCTTTCATTAACCTGTTAGCACCAAATAATACCCAGACTCAAATTTCACATAATTTTCTTCCCAAATATCAAAAATTTCCTTTTGAGATCTTCACTGTCTTCATGCTGACTCTTAATCATTTTCGTCCGATGTCCCTTTCCCCAACAATGAGTTCACAAGGATTCTCAAGGAAGGATCCTAACAGGAATTTTGACCATCAGGAACTCAATTCATTGATGTTAATTTGCCTTTTATTTTCTGAGAAACTTTCAGTTTTCTGTGACACTGCGAAGCTTTAGTGCCCTTTTCAAACTAAATTAACATGAATGCTTATAAAAATCCATATTACTGTTGATGTAACTTGTAGATGAACGTCCAACAGAGACATTAGCCAAAAGGCAGTAAGTAGGTCCTTTATTTACCCTCTGAAAACCTTCCAGATTCCTCTGCGATTTTGAGAGGTTTGAGTTCCCCTCTTCTGACAACGTGAACAGAAATACTAATTACAAAAGACAACAGAATTTTATTGTGTCGATGTCAACTAAGAATGAACGCCCAGCAGAGGCACTGCCCAGAAGTTATTTGCCCTCTGAAAAACTTTCAGTTATTTTCTGTCGCTTTGTGAGCTTTCTCTGTCTCTTTGCAAAAAACAATGAACAGCAATACCATTTACTAAAAACTAAATCTTATGCGGACAAGGAGAAAGTTTTTCTCTCTCTTTCAAAAATTAAATCTTAAGAAGACAAGGAAAATTTTTTTTTTTTTTTCTCTCTCTCTCTCTTTCACCTAGGAGGGGGAGCAAATCGGCTCTGGAGGAAATCAGCCGAAAGGAACGGCACCAAGAATCATTTTCGGAAATACGATTTGAATCCAAGGAGGAGCATCTAATCCTTTTTCCGGGGATTTTAAATCCCAATCCGGTTGGTCCTCTCTCTCTCTCCCTTCCCTCAACCCTTTCAACAGAGACGCCACCTAACACCTCAACCCTCTTCCTCCTTCCCTGCTCCTCGTCATGGAAATAGAATTTTTTTATTTTTATTAAAAGTTATTGTTAACCAAACACTTATTTGCCTTCAACAATAAGTTTATGTTTACTTTTTTATATTTGTTTAAATCTTTTTATTCTTACTGAACGTTGCTCTCAGCAGAAAACTTATTTGCCTTCAACAATAAGTTTATTTTTAATTTCATTTTGTTTATTGCAGCGTCATTTGAACAGCAGCTGGGGTAGTATCACCTCAATTAATGGGCCTCAAGTTATCAGACTTCTGTGCTTACCACATACCAAATCATGGTTATTTTTCCCTATGCTGCCATTTTAGACGTTTTTTTTTTATTATATCACTTACATTCAATATTAAGTGTAAAGTAGAATTTAGTTTAGGTCAGGAACTGCGTGAAATGGCTGTTAGCTGTGACACATCAAGAAAATATCCAAGTGCAGGCTCTGCTACTTTGCGGACTTAGTGGCCAAAACATCAAAGTGTCTGCTAAATGAACGCACTGCTCTATTCCAAAATATTTCATACAAATATAAAGACTATTTGTTGTGGAGAAAATTAGACACAAAAAACATACCTATTGATAACTTGTGTCCTTCCGACCTTGGGACTTCAAATGAATCAAAGTAATTGTTCTCAGGAATGACTTTCACACTTTACTTTCTTTCACGAATTTGAAGATCAATCGAGATTTCATTTTTTAGTTGTTTTCGAGTAATTTGAAAATAAATAAAATCTTCTAGGGAACTTTGATGAACAATAAACAATCAAGCGGATAAAATTCGTAGCTTCCAGTGATTAAAAACAGTGAGCAATTAAATGATGGGCTTAAAAATTATGCTTTTTTTTTATTCTACATTAATCAATTTTCTTTGGGGGGCGGGGTGCCCCTAGATACAATGACAACATAACAGTCACTGTCTCATTCATACTTAAACTGTCGAGTTTTGGATGAACCCCAAATACAACATAACTTCTACGATATTGATTATCACTCAAGACTCATCAGCAGCACGTCGAACTTTATTGTATGTACTGCGGTGTGTGTATGCATGTATGTGTGTATATATATATATATATGTATATATATATATATATATATATATATATATATATATATATATATATATATACTGAATATTATATATGTTTAGAGAGAGAGAGAGAGATAACTTAAGTCTGCATACAATGCAACTTTTTGAGAGAGAGAGAGAGAGAGAGAGAGAGAGAGAGAGAGAGAGAGAGAGAGAGAGAGAGAGAGAGAGAGAGAGAGAGAATCCTAACAATAATTCCGCCTCAAGTCATCTCGGCCCCTTCCTCTTTCCATCAGTTATCAAATTTCAAAAGTTTGTTTAATCAAATACCAGAGAACTTTCTTCTTCCTCTGCCCCTCAATCGCCTTGCCCTCTGGAGGAGAATTTCTAAAGCTTCTGTCCTCTCTCTCTCTCTCAGAAAGAACACCTCGAAAATTCTTTTCCTCCAATCTTAGCAAAAGAATGTTTAAAAGACGTCCTTCTTAAACTGCAATTTTATTCTTCAGACCGACTTCCAAGAGGAACAATCCTTCCTTCCTTCCAGTACTGAATTCCCTTTCAAACCATCGACATTTACATCACTCCAGTGATACTACTGTACAACAGAGGCTACTGTAGCTTCTACAGAATCAAGGTCATTATAATGTTCTGTTTCACGTCAAAAGGGTTGACGTATGTCATGTCATACCTTCACTGAAACCACAAGATTCTACTTACTGAAGAACGATAGAGTTCAAACTTGTTCATAAGTTTATTTTGGTTTGATTTTATGAAGCTTAGGCTGTCAAGCCAAGCACTGAAGGGCACTTTAGGCCATACAGTACTTAAGACAGTCGAGAGAGGGAGTTAGAGTGGTTGGACAGCGAGGTAGAGAGACCCAGAAAATAAAGGAGAGGAAGGACAAGGATCTAAAGGTGGAACTGGAAGAAAACTCGACAGCTGCACTAAGAAGTAACAGTTGAAGACAGGTAGACTGACAAAAAGGAAGCGGGAATGAAAGTCAAATAAAAGGTTAAAACAAGTGGGTGCAGAAGCAAGGGGTCTGAGGAAGGACGCTGCAAACACCCTTCAGTCAGTAGTGCCTGCCTGCAGTGCACCACGTGAAAAGCACTGATGGCACTATGCAACCCCCCCAACTGCATCCTTGACTTGTCAAAACTATCATTCATAACCGCAGTCATCATACGACGGCAAAAACTCTGACAATTCCTCAAAATTTTTTTTTTTTTTATAAAAACAAATCAGTTTTCCGAGAAAATATCTTTTAAGTGTCTGTTCCAGTCTAATCTCATCGCTGGGAATCTCATTATAATTTTTGGTCTGTAAATTCCTGAGGAATTTCCATGATATTCATAAACGTCAGGAGGAAAGCTTGTGAAGGAAGATAAGAGCTCATTGAAGACTTAAGAAGAAGAAGAAGAAGAAGAAGAAGAAGAAGAAGAAGAAGAAGAAGAAGAAGAACTGGTGCAGGGGGAGGTGAGACAAAATCTGTGGTTTGAAAGTTTGGTTTGGACAAAAATGAGACAGCGATAAGTTCCTCAATCTTTTTTGCCTTCTTGAAGAAGAAGAAGAGGAAGCAGACGAAGATGAAGAAGAAGGAGGTGATTAAACTTTTAAGTGAGGAAATATCTATTGTTTCTTCTCCAGATCTATTTTAAAATCGTTGCAACAGAATGAAAAATGAATAATTATATTTAGTGTTTTTGAACTTTCATGTTACAGGTGTACAGTATTTTGTAGATTGGTTTCCCATCGCTGCTGAGTGAGAACATATATTTAGATACTGGAGAGAGAGAGAGAGAGAGAGAGAGAGAGAGAGAGAGAGAGAGAGAGAGAGAGAGAGAGAGAGAGAGAGAGAGAGAGGGAGAGGCAAATATGTACATATCGTGGAGAGAGGGAGAGAGAGAGAGAGAGGCAAATATATACATAGTGGAGAGAGAGAGAGAGAGAGAGAGAGAGAGAGAGAGAGAGAGAGAGAGAGAGAGAGAGAGAGAGAGAGAGACCTTACCTTACCTTACAGACCTTACAGTTCGTTATAGGTTACCCCAGGTCCCTCAGTGTGAGGCACCTTTGATGTCTACCAGAGAATTGCTAACACATCTTCCGGTATATTTTGCATCTTCCAGTCTTGGATGGTCTGTGATGCATCTTAGATATTTGTCGAGCTTATTCTTAAACACATCTACGCTCACTCCTGTTATGTTCCTCAGATGAGCTGGTAGCGCATTGAATAGACGCTGCATTATCGATGCTGGTGCGTGGTGGAGTAATGTCCTGTGTGCTTTCCTTAGTTTTCCTGGTATAGTTTTTGGCACTATTAATCTACCTCTGCTTGCTTTTTTTATATTTTTAGTTCCATGATGTTTTCAGTAATTCCTTCTATCTGTTTCCATGCTTGAATTACCATGTAGCAGTTCTCTTCTCCCTTTCAAGACTATATAATTTTAAGAATTGTAGTTTTTCCCAGTAGTCAAGGTCCTTAACTTCTTCTATTCTAGCTGTAAATGACCTTTGTACACTCTCTATTTGTGCAATATCCTTTTTGAGTAATGTGGGTACCATATTATATTGCAATATTCAAGTGGACTACGTACGTACGTTTTATAAAGCATAATCATGTGTTCAGCTTTTTTCTTGTTTTGAAGTGCTGGAACAACATTCCCATTTTTGCTTTGCATTTTGCCAATAGAATTGCTATTTGATCATTGCATAACATATTCCTATTCAACATCACACCAAGGTCTTTAACTGCTTCCTTGTTTGTGATTGTCTCATTATTAGGTCCTTTATATGCATATAGCATTCCTACTTTATCACCATAGTTCATTGATTCAAATTTATCAGAGTTAAATACCATCCTATTTATCCCTGCCCATTTATATATTTTGTTTAGGTCTCTTTGTAGCGAGTTCCTATCTTCATCACAAGCCATTTCTCTACTTATTCTTGTGTCATCTGCGAAACTTCTTACTACTGAGTCCTTAACATTACTGTCTATGTCTGCAATCATAATCACAAACAGCAATGCAGCTAACACCGTACCTGTGGTACACCGGATATTACCGTAGCTTCATCCGATTTCTCATCGTTTGCAATCACTATCTGTTTTCTGTTTTGCAAAAATTCTTTTATCCATCTTCCTACTTTGTCAACAATGTTATGTTTTCTAATTTTTTCGCTAATATATTATGATCTACCTTGTCAAAAGCTTTTGCAAAGTCTAGGTAAACCACATCTGTATCTTTTTCATTTATCATATTTTTATATATGCTTTCATGGTGGACTAACAGTTGGGTTTGTGTACTTTTTCCGGTACAAAACCATGTCCTATATTGAACAATCTATTTTTCATTAAATGTTTCATTATATTTTTTTCATTACCCTTTCATACTTTCATAATATGAGATGTCAGACTCACAGGCCTATAATTACTTGCCTCTAGTCTTGAACCACTTTTGAAAGTAGGAGTAATATATGCTAATTTATGCTCATCATATATCTTGCCTTTATCTATACTTTGTCTTAATAATATTGAGTTAGCGGCTTTGCGATTGAATGAACCACTTTCTTTAACAATATGGCAGGTACTCCATCTGGTCCTGCTGCTGATCCATTTTTAATTTCATTAATAGCCTGCACAATATCGGCTTCTGTAATATCTATATCTGATAAGTATTCAGTATTTTCATCTCTTATTTCTGTATCATTATCTTCATTGTCAATTCTAGGTGTAAATTCACTCTTATATCTTTCTGCTATGTTACATATTTCCTTTTTTCATTCGTTAATCGCCCTTCAATTCTTAGAGGGCCTATTTCTACTCTTATTTTATTCATCTTTTTGCATATGAATAAAAATTTTAGGGTTTTGCTTGATATTTTGTAGTGTCATTTCTTCTAGGTTCCATTTTTCATTTTCTTTTGATTGTATAATCTTTTGTTCTGCATTTTCTATCTTACTTTTTAGTTCCATCACTTTCCATGCATTCTTTTCTTTTGCAAGAGCTTTTTTCCACTTTCTAATTTTCTGGAACAAGATCCTTCTGTCTCTTGGAATTCGTGACTGATGATTACTTTTTTCTTCCGGGTATATATTTTTCCACTATTTCCTCTAATATTTTATATAATATATCGGTATTTACCTGTATATCATCACTTACAAATATGTTTTCCCATTCTTTGTTTAATTCTTCATTTATTTTGACCAATTTATATTCTTACTATAGAAATTGTATTTTCCATATCCTTCCCATTTTTTCGTCTCTTGCTTTTCTGTTTTCGTATGTTCTGGAACGGACTGTTAGTTCTATGACATTATGGTCCGAAATACTCGTGTTATATACTATTATTTCTTTAACATAGTTCACCTCATTCACAAATACTAGGTCTAAAATATTATCCTTTCTTGTTGGTAGGTGATTTATTTGCTGAATGTTATGTTCTATTAGCATATCTAATAGCTTTTCAAATTGCCTCTTATCTTCTGCACTACTATTGCTCTCTTTTTATATGTATAAATACAACCACAGTCTCCTATTCGTTCTTTCCATTCTACAAAAGGAAAGTTAAAGTCTCCGGTTAGGAGTATAGTCCAGTCCTTGTGATTTCTACATATTTCATCCAATTTTTCAATTATTATGTCAAACTCTTTGGTATTAGGGTCTATATATTACAATGTTCACTAATTTTTCAGATTCAAATTCTACAGACTATTAATTCACATTCTGTGTTACTATATTTCTCACAGATTTTTCCTTGATTGGGATCTCTCTCCCATATATCGCGGTTCCCCTTGATTTCTATTTTTCTATCTGATCTATAAGTTTGGAAACCCTTTATCTGGTCATCATTACCAGTCTCTTGGGAATACCAGGTTTCACTTATATTCAATATTTCTATTTTTTCATTTTGGGTTAGTTCTTCTAAGAACTCTATCTTTCTTTTGAGTTACTCAAAACTAAACCCTCTTGGTTTATGTCGAATATCTGCGCCACCAGATATTTGACATAATTCACGGACTCTCACACCCTCCGGCAGGACCACGGCCAAACTGCTCTCAAAAAGTTTGTCTGGCACAGGGTGCAAAAGGACGCCACGTCCCGGCAAAACAGTGCCTGCAGTGCCAGACCAGTAAGGTGGCTCGTCACACGCAGTCGGGGGTAGGCGAGTTCCCGCAGCCAGAGCGCCGCTACGGCCACATCCACATCGACGTCGTCAGGCCCCTTCCCCCATCAGGCGGATCCAGATACCTCCTGATGGTGGTTGACCGTTCGACGAGGTGGCCCGAAGCCACACCCATGCAAGAAGCCACCGCCAGCGTGTGCGCCGAGGCCCTGCTCTCCAGTTGGGTTAGCCGCTTCGGCGTCCCGGATCACATCACAACCGACAGGGGCCCTGCCTTCCTCTCCGAGTTGTGGTCCGCCCTGGCTCAACTGCTGGGAACCACGCATCACACCACCACGGCGTACAACCCAGCGGCCTGGTCGAACGTTTCCACAGGTCCCTAAAGTCATCCCTCATGGCCCGCTGCACCGCCGAGGACTGGAAACGTCAGCTGCCGTGGGTCCTCCTCAGGTTGAGAACCGCCCCAGAGCCGACGGCACCCCGTCTGCAGCCAAACAGACCCCACGGGAACCCCTCGTGGTGCCGGGTGAGCTCGTGACAGATGAACGCCACTCCCCATCACTGCAGAGGCTCCGCGACGTGGCCGGCAAGTTCGCCTTGCAGGCGCTCATACATCGACAAATCAACCACCTTCATGCCGCCACAGCTGTCATCCGCCACCCACGTCTTCGTCACAGTCGACGCCATCCGTCCACCACTAACCAAGCCCTACAGGGGACCCTTCCGCGTCCTGGAGCGGAACAGCAAGCGTTCCAGGCTGGCACTCCCTGGGAAGGACGACTGGGTTTCAATAGACCGCTTAAAGCCCGCCTTCCTGTCGGAGAGCACCGGCAGCGCCACAGCACCCTTCCGCCCAACCCGCACTCCAGCACGCCCTCACCCCCCGCAGACGCCGGGCACGCGGCCACCCCAGGATGGGACTGCCCAACCAGCAGCCTCACAGGCGGAGACCCCTCCGTTATCTTCAGGAGCCGCAGCACCCTTCAGCGCCCCAGCAGATACAATGATTAGTCAGACGCGTCCCTCGTCTTGGGGGGGGGGGGAGTATTTGTAAAGTCACCACATCGGCGCCAGCGTAGTGTTTCGGCGGCGCCATTAATTAAGTCTCTGCTGAGCATGTTTTCTTTGGTGACTTCCCATTTTCTTCAAACTCAATTAGTCACGCCTAAAACATGCCAGGTCACGCATTTTAACCATTTTTACTTTTACACGTATTTATACAAATGTCACACATTGTGTATCATATGTTTCTTCATTCACAGGCATCAAGACTGTATCCATATTGAAGTTCTGTATGTTTTGTATTGTAAATTGTACTCGTTCACTGCATATTATTGTTTATTGTTTCGACCTCAGGTCACAGTCAATTCCATTGTCTTTCGCGGACCGGCGCCAGTCGGCCGCTATATAAACTGCCTGGATCTGTAATAAAGTAGCAGTAACTTTTACCTGCTCGTTTCTTTGACACCTCTTACATATATATATATATATATATATATATATATATATATATATATATATATATATATATATATATATATATAGTTTAGATTGTGTGCAACTCTGAAGAAACCCCGGGAAAAAAATCTTAGTTAAGTTAACTACACTTCGTATTGAATTTCTAAGTTTATACTCTCCTAATGATGTGAATTCATTATGGTGCAGTTGAAGTTTCCTTCAGGAGTGAAATGAATCTTCCAGCGACTGATCTCTGACAGAGGGAGACATTCCTCCTCTCGGTGCCTTTCCTTCACACAGGTTTATCAGCGGTGCTTCCAAAAGTATGTCTTCGTTCCTATAACCCTCTCATGCCCTTGCATAATTATGCAAAACGCAACATGCCTGTATTATATGCTCAGCAAAAAGCATGATTACACTGATAGGTCTATGGAACATACACCATTTATATTATATAATATATATATATATATATATATATATATATATATATATATATATATATATATATATATATATATATATATATATATATATATATATATATATATATATATATATATATATATATATATATATATATATATATATATATATATATATATATATATATATATATATATATATATATATATATATATATATATATATATATATATATATACATATATATATATATATATATATATATATATATATATATATATATATATATATATATATATATATATATATATATATATGCTATATGTCCCATGCAATATATATATAGCATCTGCTAGTATATATATATATATATATATATATATATATATATATATATATATATATATATATATATATATATATATATATATATATATATATATATATATATATATAATATATATTACATGAAAATTCTGATTTTTCTACACAGATACATACATACATATACAAAAACACACGCACACAAATATGTGTGTGAGCGTGTTAATGTGAATGCATATGTGTGTGTGTTTATGCATTGCTGTATTTATTCCTCTGTGTCAGTTAAGGTATTATAATTGTTCTGCCACCCGTCCCTTTCTAGGCTCAGAACGTTTTGCATCATTGCAGATATTTAGTCTACCTCAATGAGGTCTAGATGTTGCAAGGCCAATATCCTACTGCTTATAATTTTGTAAAACGAGCTTTTTGTTGACAACAAACGTCTCACTCACCTCAAAGTTGGCAAAAATTAATTTGGGTTGTTACTTGACACACTTGAGACTTGGGTATTGAGCAAGCCGTGAATGTGGATAATGACATAGTTTCTCCAGAAAAGAGCAAAGATAATGAAAAATACACATGATTTTGAAACATTTTATTGAACATTCTATAAAAATATTTTTATGAAAATTCCTAAGTGTAATATTATCAAAACATGAGGCATTAAATTAATTAACACTTATCATAATCAAAGAGTACATACACAGAATACCTTAAACGTTCTAATATGTGGAATAAAAATTGGCCCTTAATTCTTTCTTCTGCTTCACTTTCCAAATTTCATTCAAGTCTCAGATGCAGGTCACATCCCCTTTAGACCTCTCAGCTTTCACAGAAGTTTGTGACCATAAAGCTACATATCCTATATCACTGTTTCCAAGCATATCCTTTGGTCACATAGGAACACTTAATGTACATTTTAACCTACATTTCTCTTAAATTCTAGTCCACCTTAACCAAGAGTTTAAAAACAAAAACACATTTGACAAGTATCTTGCCATTTCATTCTTCGCTGAACTTATGTCATTTGGCCCACCAGAGTCCCCATCCTGACCATCTTCTCCAGATCAATTTCTTGGCTGCTATTCTCACAACAGAAAGAAAGCAGAACCTTCAGTCTATTATCCTTCAGATAATCACCATGGAAACAAAATAACATTTTTATAATAAAATCAAGTTTTATATATACTTATCAAGTAATTACTTAACTAACCATTATGCTCTCGCACTGCATCCTAAATTCAAAATTCACAAAGGGGGGCGGTCACAGGTCCCATCCACTGCAACAGGGGCATAGGAGCAACTAACCACCAGCAGCGTCATTCTATTTTATTGCCACACAGTTCATGAAAAAGGGGAGGGAGGAGGGCTCTGATTCAGTAATTACTTGTTAAGTATATATAAAAATTAATTATAAAACGTCATTTTTATATAAGTAACTTACCAAGTAATTACTTAGCT
Organism: Macrobrachium rosenbergii; assembly: GCF_040412425.1. NCBI lineage: Eukaryota > Metazoa > Arthropoda > Malacostraca > Decapoda > Palaemonidae > Macrobrachium > Macrobrachium rosenbergii. The sequence continues at coordinate 27,091,645 of NC_089785.1, forward strand.
GAGTCCCACATTGCAAGGGGGGGTGGGATGAATAGACTGAGCTATCCAAAAAACATTAAGGGAGTAATGACTTGAACAGAAAAGAACGGCTAGCATTGAAACAACACTTGTCACTTCCTTACCTGGTAAGAGCTACAGCAGGAGAATACTGCCTCTGGTTGGTGCTCATCTTAATCTGTAGTGGTGAAGCGAGAGCCGAGAGTCGCCTGTACATCAGTGGAAGTCTTGTAACGGAGGATGTGCTTGATCGCTGGCAAGATGTATGCAGCAAAAAAGGTTGCCCTTGCCCTAGACGCAGTACCACAAATCAACAACCAGAATTCACCGTTACCTGTCCCGACATGACAAACCACTACCCATCCAAAGAACTGGTGGGTACTCCAAGTACAAAGTATCCCCAGGCTCACCAAAAAACTTGACACCCTACATCAGAGGTTCCCAAACTTTTTGTTCCTCGGTACCCCTTCGGCTTTTTTATAGGTTCCCATGTACCCCTAACACTAAAAATTAACCTTAATATTAAAAAAGAACATTTTAATACTTTGATATTTTAAATTTATGGAGTCTGCATGTGTAGATTACATAGGTATCTTAAATGGTGATAACACAAATAAAGCAATTACTAAGGTAATTTATATTTTGATCCAGCACATACGATACAGGGTGCACAGGAGAAAGAGCTGGGTGCATGGGAGCAAGAGCCGGGTGAACTGGTGCGTAGGAGCAAGAGCTGGGACCATGGGAGCAGGAGCATGGAGCACAGGGCAGGAATATGGGTCTCGGGCGCTGGCGCTCGAGACGAGATGAAATAGGAGAATCCCATGGCTGTGCAGGAAGTTGAACTGAGGTGAAAACCAAAGTATCCACATCGTAGTTGCAAGATGGAAGCGGGTTGTCAAGGTTATCCCTGTGAATCTTGATTGGCAACGGGGAAGCATGAGTTGAGTTGTCCATGTGCCTTTTCAACGGCCGGGATGAATCCAGGAAGCGTCTATGACGCCCGCGGTTGGAATCTGAGTCCAAACTAGAAGACAAGCTGTGTACATCCACTGACATGCCTTTCCAGCTGCAGTAGGTCGAAGCTTGGGATCTACCAACAGGCTTGACTGAGGGGGCAGCAACCCGTGGGCAAACCCCGCCAGCCTCCCTTGGACCTCCGGTATGTCTTCTCCCAGGTACAGGGGAGCGGAACAGTGACCTTTGTCTTGGAGCACCGACGGGACGGGAAGCCACCTCCTCCACAGACACTTCACTCAACACTTTATCTCTAACTCTGTGACAGACCACTTTTCCCATAAGCAGACGTGGGACGCCCTATCTCCGACGCTGAACTCACTACCAGATTAATCTTCTT
>NC_089785.1:27093498-27113498 GCF_040412425.1 Macrobrachium rosenbergii
AGAGGGAGAGAGAGAGAGGGAGAAAGAGACGAGAGAGAGAGAGAGAAAGGGTGGTGGGAAGAGAGAGAAAGGGGGAAAGAGAGAGGGGGAAGTAGAGAGGGGGAAAGAAAGAGAGAGAGAGAGAGAGAGAAGGGAAAGAGAGAGGGGGAGAAAAGAGAGAGAGAGAGAGGAGAGAAAGAGAGAGAGAGAGAGAGAGAGAGAGAGAGAGAGAGATTTTTTCTCTTATTAAGGGAAGAAAACGCCCCTTCTCAGGTCAAGGAAACAGCCTCTTCAATTGAAAAGGTTTGTCTATTTTCATGGAAAGGGAAATTTCTATTGAATATTTCTGTTGTCTGGATTGACATCTATGACGTCAGATTAATGACCCCATCCCTCGTCTTCAGTGACCTTTAGACGACCGGAATAATGCTCTTTACTCTTGCCTTCAGTGACCTCTCGTGACCTCTTTCTTGTTTGAACTCTTGCCAGAGAACTGGAGGAAGCTGTCACGTGACCTCCTTACTGTGGTCATCCAGAATTGGTTTCTTTTAATGGTGGAATTTGCAGGTTTTCTACAAAATATTCTTTTTTTTTTTTATTGGGATTTTTTAGCTTGTGATTTATTGCTTATTTTGGGTATCAGATATTATATACATATATATATATATATATATATATATATATATATATATATATATATATATATATATATATATATATATATATATATATATATATATATATATATATATATATATATATATATATATATATATATATATATATATAATATATATATTATATATATATATATATATATAGTATATATATATATATATATATATATATATATATATATATATTATACAATATAACATATATATATATATATATATATATATATATATATATATATATATATATATATATATACATGTCTGAATATAGATGTATATTGTGTATATATTATACATGTGTATACAGTATATTGACGACATCACGACATTTCAATAAACAGAATAACTTCTTCTTATACATCTGAATAACAATGAGTAAATGAATAAAGTAGAGTGAATAATATGAGTGGAGTTTGAGAAAAGTGTATCTCATATTCCCTGACCATGAATCCCATTCATGAACTCATGAGTAATGACTCATCCTCATGGCAGTCTAACTCAGTGATATATATAATATAAAAATATATAATATATAAAGGTTTCCTCTTTCAGTAATTGATATGAACATAATATTTCGCCAGTAATGATGCATTGCCCTCATAAGTCCTAATATGCTTCATTTCTAAAATTAGGTCGTAAAGATTTCAGCAAATGTTTAGGAGGACTTTGGATTTTTTTTTTTTTTTTGAAAGCTTTAGACCGAAAGAAAGAAAAAAAAAAATTACTGGAGTGTGATATGGTACAGGTTCACTGTCATTGAATTTAGTTGCTGTAGTCTCACGGCTTGTTTTGATTCTCTCTCTCTCTCTCTCTCTCTCTCTCTCTCTCTCTCTCTCTCTCTCTCTCTCTCTCTCTCTCTCTCTCTCTCGATAAGAAATCCCCATCTTCCATGACGTTTAATGTTTTCAGTTATTCCAAACTCCAGCGATTCGAGCGAATTGAAATCAAATTTGAAAAGCCCGAAGCTCCTATACCTTCCTTCTCATCATGAAGGGGATTAATGAGATCATTTAGAAACTCATTAAAAACTAAAAGGAAGTTATGGTCTGTAATAAAGAAGGCGAGATGGAAGGAGACATTGACACGAAATGTCTTCAGATAATTCAAAGTATCAGGTGGAATTTTGCTTAAGTTTTTGCACTCTCTCTCTCTCTCTCTCTCTCTCTCTCTCTCTCTCTCTCTCTCTCTCTCTCTCGTCCCATGTTTTTTTGAGAGAGAGAGAGAGTTACATCGTTAGTTTGAAAGTACAGTATCCAATATCCAATTTTCTTGACAGACCGTATGCATTTTGGCATTTATCACACACACAGAGAGAGAGAGAGAGAGAGAGAGAGAGAGAGAGAGAGAGAGAGAGAGTTAAAGCAATTATTAGCTTGCAACTAAAGTATCCAATTTTTTATTTAGTCAAACTACTTTTCATTGTATCTGAAACAAGACACAAATTATATTGTCCAATTCAATTTTCAGTAACCAGTCGGTGCTAGTCTCATTCTGAATGGACCAGTCAGGATCTCATGTTGGGACTTTTTAAAAATCCTTTTCCCTCGGGAACTCTGAACGACATCCTGTCAGGAGTATCCTGAAGGAACTCGGACATCGTCAGTTGACGAAGGACCTCGATATCTTCATTAGGAAGCCAGTCAACTCTTTTGCAGGATCCTAAAAGCGAGTTATTTTGTCTTTGATTCGTGGAGTCCTGTAGGACTCGTAGGGGCTTAGTGTGACCTGGGAAAATAGAAGGATAGTCCTCTCCTAAAATGATTTTGAATTCCTTATTGAGCCGTAAGGATGGATCATTGTTTGATATCAAGCCTGGTCTGTTCGTGGACTCTCTCTCTCTCTCTCTCTCTCTCTCTCTCTCTCTCTCTCTCTCTCTCTCTCTCTCTCTCTCTGTACAAACTCCTGTAAACACTGCTTGTACTGCTGTACATCTTCCCTCTGATTTGAGTGTCGTTCCCTTCCGCTCTTAGGTTTAATCTCTCTCTCTCTTTCTCTCTCTCTTAGAATGGAACTTTTATAAATAGAAAGTCTCCTTCTCTACATTTGCGTAGATCTGGCTGAACGTCTCCTGAAGTATTTACTTTTCATTTGGGAAGAGGAGAGACAGTTATTGTAAGGGAGCTTTTGTGCTGCTCAGGGAGTTTTATGGATATGTATCAGTGTGCATTTGCATACCTCTTAGAGAGGAGAGAGAGAGAGAGAGAGAGAGAGAGAGAGAGAGAGAGAGAGAGAGAGAGAGAGAGAGAGACTTTCTCTCAAGCCTGTTCATTGTCCATTGTTTTTATTTAGTTCAGGGGTAAGTAATTGAGAGAGAGAGAGAGAGAAAGAAAGATAGCCTCTTTCTCAAGCGGTCCAATGTTTTTATCTCGGTCGTGTATTGTTTCAAGATAAAAAATTTTCCAAAAATTCCTTCTTATTTTTCTTTTTTGTTTGTGTTTTTTTTTTTTTATCGTGATTAGCCCCAGTGGTTTGGACGTTTGACACTCTGTTTGTGCATGTTTGTGTGTGTCTGTTACAGCCTGTTTGGCGCACATACATCAATATCCTTCTGGAACCCATCAACCCCAGACGCAGGATCCATTCCGAATTCCTCCCGAAGAGAGTCCTGCAGGAGTGAGGCGCCCAACCAAGCGGGAAAGGGAAGGATTCTTTCAAGGGAGAGTCCTCTTCTGGTTGGGCAATCCTCCCGTCGCAGGGGAATCGAAGACAAACGAGGAACAAACAACTGACAAACAAAGCTGAGTTTCATTCTTCGCTGCTTTAGAGGAAGAGGAAATGTCTTTGTTTCTTCCTTGATCAGTTGAGGGGACATTGTGAATGTTTCTGCTCATTTGTCCCGCCGATAGTGCTGAAGGAATTCGGTCATTATTTTCCTGCCAAAGAATTTCGACTACTGAAATTTGCAGGTTGCGTGGAAGAATCTTTGTGAAGATTTTGAACAGTAATTGTTCTCCTCGCACCAATTTTTATCAATCTGTTGACATTACGAGATTGCTCGTAATATGAGAACATTCTCTCTCTCTCTCTCTCTCTCTCTCTCTCTCTCTCTCTCTCTCTCTCTCTCTCTCTCTCTCTCTCTCCAAGCATGTTTCGTAGAATATTCATAGAAAAACGTAAGAAAGAGCCTAGGTACAAACTGTCAGTTAAAAAGTCTCGCCTTGCAAAGGTTTTTTACACTGAAAGAAAAAAGTGGTATAAATATAATAAAAAGTGTACAAGGCAGTAAAAATACCATTATGGTCGAATATTTAATGACCTGTATGAAGATACTCAAAGTCTCACCTTGCAAAGGTTTTTTACACTGAAAGGAAAATTGGGATAGATATAATAAAAAGTGTACAAGGCAGTAAAAAATACCATTATGGTCGAATATTTAATGACCTGTATGAAGATTCTCAAAGTCGATATATTTCGTTTTTTTTTTTTTTTTTTTTTACTTTACTCATTCGACAGCTTGTATTTACCACCTCATAGCAAAGTGTAGTTGTCTCTAGAGCTGTTATTAGCACGAAAGTTATGAATATGAAATAAACACCCACCTTAAACTGCCTTTCCTGCAACCAAATAAACATTAATCGTCCACTATTTTCATATTCCACTCAGCATAAAAGCCCATTTTTCCAATTAGTTCAGCGTTCTCTTTAAAAGAGTTCAGCCTTTAAATTTACTCTCTATATTCCACCAACCTCCAGGCGAGAGGGGTGGATGTACCCGGATTGGATCCCATGAGGAGGAGGGAGGTGGGTGGGGTGGGGTGGGGTGGGGGGAATTAGTGATTTGGGTCATCCATAAAATGAATATTGCTTTCGCTTTTGGATATTGCTGACGCTTTGCATGCTGTCGGAAACTTTAGACTGAGGACCGAATCTTGTTGCTGACGATGACTGAACGCGTCTGAATATTTTTGTGTGATTTGCCATGAAGGATAAATTCCTTTCGTCACAGAAGAATCGTAAAGAATATATTTTGATATAAGTAGTAAAGTGCGTGCTTGAAATTTTGCACGAAAGTGTTGCAAGTGTCCCTTGCACTTAAGGTATCAGACCTAGAGTGTGTTACATTGATCAGGACACTGTCGACCAACAGAAGACGCCGAATCTTTCCGAACTCGTCCCAGCTTCTGGGAATCTCAGATAAGGAGGGAAATCTTTCAAACGCATAACAGTAATTTCACATTGAACCCGTCTAACATTTGACCATTTAGAATCATCCAAATTACAGGGAAACATGTCTTCAACTCATCACACACATATCACAAACATGTTGAATACATTTCAGCGACATCTTGGTAGTTGTAACTAGCGCTTCATACTAGTATCGAGCATTGGCTAAAGGTTCATTCTCTACCTAACGGTCGTTGACTTGTTGTCAACTTGTATGTGATATGTATGCGATAAGTTGCCGACGTTTGTTGATGACATGTTTTACTGTGGTGTTGATGTATCCGTAGCGGGATGATTGTCGTATATATTTTGTCTTTTATTAGTGATTCTGACAGTGTTAAACCACTAACTTCTACATTGTTTAGATCGACAAGAAAAGTAAGGGAAGAAGGACTCTCTCTCTCTCTCTCTCTCTCTCTCTCTCTCTCTCTCTCTCTCTCTCTTTTCCTCTCTCTCTCTCTCTCTCTCTCTCTTTTTCTCTCTCTCTCTCTCTTTTTCTCTCTCTCTCTCTCTCTCTCTCTTTTCTCTCTCTCTCTCTCTTTCTCTCTCTCTCTCTCTCTCTCTAACTTCCAACACCTGCGTGTTTAGTTCGACAAGAGTTGACTTGATTTATCTGTAATATAAGCTAAAGGACACTCTCTCTCTCTCTCTCTCTCTCTCTCTCTCTCTCTCTCTCTCTCTCTCTCTCTCTCTCTCTCTCTCTCTCTCTCAGATAATTAAAAATGAAATGACAGGGTTTTGCCGCGTTATTTGCTGAAATCATGTATGCTAATGACCTCAGCTGTTAATGGCTAAAGTTGATCTTCGACTCCGCATGCAGCTGAACGCTTAATAAAACGGATTAAAATAGCTAAGTGTTTGATAGGTGATGTTTCCTGTTTTTGCCCACATACAGTATAGTGTTTGTGTGTGTGTGTGTGCGTCGACAGCAAATACAACCGTTTTCCTTTGGTAGAGAGTGTAGCTGTTGATGCCGAGTCTAGTTGTATCATATTAAATACAACGATACAGTTAGCTATGAAATGCAGTCATTACAACTCGGTATAAAATGCAATGGTTATTCCCCAGTGTGGGGTTAGTGCCATCCGTGCACCTCACTCGATGCACTGTAGGCATTACTTAAGGCTCTTTGCAGCGTCCCTTCCAAGGCCCCTAGCTGCAACCCCTTTCATTCCTTTTACTGTACCTCCACTCATCTTTGTTCAGTCTACCATCCACCCTCTCCGAACGATTGTTTCGAAGTGCAACTGCTTTGAGGTTTCCCTCCTGTTACACCTTTCACACCTCCTTTACTCTCAGTTTCCCTTTCCAGCGCTTGAATGACCTCATAGGTCCCAGTGCTTGACCTGGCCTCAACTCTCTATATTCCAAAATGCAATAATTAAAACTTACTATAAAATGCAATAGTTTTGACTTGCTATAAAATACAATCTTTTCAACCTTCTGTACAATACAGTTGTTTAGCTCAATATAAATTACAATGATTTAAACTCGCTATATAGTGCAATCATTTCAACTCTTTATAAAATACAATCACTGCAGCTCACTATACAATACAATCGTTTCAACTCACTTTACAATATAGTCGTTTCAATTCACTATCAAATACAATAATTCAACTCACTGTACAATATAATATATTCAGCCTTTTATAAAATACAGTCGAATTAACTCACTATACAATACAGTGATTTCAATTCACTGTAAAATATAATCAGTTTACGTCAATATGAAATATAATTGTTTCAACTCACTATGCGATTCAATCATTTCAACTCGCTATACAATAAAATCATTCCAACTCACTTGACAATACAATCTGTTTTATATGTCAAGGAAAGTCAGAAGCATTGTTTTATTTTCACGCGTGAAATATTCTTGATTTTCTTGTTTCTCTATAAATTTACCAAGTATTGCAGTTCTGTGATTAATCAAGACAATATTTTCTACGGGACACGTTTCATGTAGCCGCTACATAACATCAACAAGGGACTAAATACAGAAACTAAATACAGTAGAGAGGACCAGATTCCCATCTTGTAATCCCTGGAGCCTTCAGCCGTTGGGCCTGAGAATGAAATTGGTTAATTGCTTCGAGAGAACATTATTTGTATATAAACAGAGCTCTCGCCTCTGTGATTCTCAGTGGGAAGGAATCAGTGCTATGGTTCACAGGTTTGCTCTCTCGTTAGGTTATGGTAATAAACTGTCTAAAGCAAGTTGGGTATGTGTGTGTGTGTGTGTGTGATTTCATTTAGTGCTATAGAGTCGAGCCTGTTGGTTGTTTTTCTGTAACAGGGGTGCGGAGTTGTTGGTACACTGTTGTATTTAAATTATATATATAAACACACACTCACACACAGACACAAGTTTTGACTCAAGTTGGTACAATTATTTTATGGAAGGGTTGGAGGGTGGGGGCGTTAATTGGGTTGGTGTATAGAGGGGATACTGAAGAGGGATACCTCCCCGAGTGTGATATGACATACCTGACAGCAATATTGCCTTCCAGACAGCTTCCCCGAAGCAGTGGTTTATCGGAGGTCTTGGCTGTGATTGGGGATGTCACAAATGATCATCTCTCTTTATCATCGCCTTTGCCTGGGTCTTGGAGAACTGTCTTTCTTCACAAGCCCACCCCTGGGGTCATCGACTTGAAATTCAAGAAGCTTCCAAATGATATTATGGTGTTCATTGGAAAGAAGCAACAGGAGGTAAAGGGGAATACTGTAACAAGAGATCGCTTATCAAAACATTAAGAAATAAATTAATAATTAAAAAGTAATTAGGTAAAAATGTAAGTAAATTATAAAAATGCAAAGATTTGCAAGTATTTCCTATCCACTATGTTTATCAGTCTGTTCCCTGTGATAAGGCTTCAAGTGAAATAGCATATTATTTATGCCCATTTTCCTTTGAAATCTTTTACTTCCATTATTCTACTGTATATCTCATAGTATTTCTATCTTGATTTAATGTGACACATTCTTTCTCGAACAGGTAGTGGTTCTATATTGAATAATTCGTTGCTAGATCCTCACTTTCTCACTTCTGTCATCTAGATCTTAGGTGATGATGTTTGGCAATCCATTATATCTCTGCTCTATTTTACTTTTTATCTTAATTGTCTAGTTCTGTCATCCCCTGAGTCAAGATGAGTTCTGTCCTGTTGTATTCATCCGCTGTGGCGTCTGCTAGTTAGGAATGTATTCTGTATTCATTCATTATTCTTATTCATCTTCACTTTTCATTGAATCATATGATTCCTTGGAATCAATTGTTCAGTTTATTATTATTATTATTATTATTATTATTATTATTATTATTATTATTATTATTATTATTATTATTATTATTCAGAGGATGAACCCTATTCGTAGGGAACAAGCCCACCACAGGGGCCATTGACTTGAAATTGAAGCTCCAAAGAATATTATGGTGTTTATTTGAGAGAAGTTACAAAAGATGATAGGAAATGCAGAAAGAAGAGATTAGTTATTAGAAAAGGAAAGAATGAATGAATGAATACATTAATAAATAAACACCTAAAAAGGTAAATAAATGAGTAAAGTGCAAGGTGGATTGTTGTAGGGTAGCAGTGCGTTGCATCCTCGCTTGATATATTATGTTTTCTGACTCTCGAAAGGGTCTCCCTTCTTCAGAGGATGTCGTGCAATTGGAACCTCAAAAGTTCAAGCGATGCTGCAATGCCAATTCTTGGTGTATTTTATGATTTACTTTTTTATTTATTTCTTTATTAATTTGTTAATTTACTTTCTCTTTCTTAGTAACTGTCTCTTCGTCTCTCTGTATTTCTTATTAGTTTTTCTTGCTTCTTTCAAATGAACACCTTCATTTTCTTTGGAAGCTCAAGTTTCAAGTCATTGGCCCCTTTTGTGGGCTTCTTCCATATGAGCAGGGTTCTTCATCTTCTGAATAATAATAATAATAATAATAATAATAATAATAATAATAATAATAATAATAATAATAATAATAAAGTATCTTTCCCAGTATAACATTGCTATGTATATTTAGATGAGAGAGAGGGAGAGAGAGAGGCACATGCGTGGAATCTCTAGCAATTACCAACAGTGTCGTTTTGTACCTTATATTTCTCTCCTCGTCAACTTAGCTTCGAAGGTAACCTACATACCCGAATATTTGCTGCTGTTTTTTTTTGTTGCTGTGGGTATTTAAAGATACTGGAAGCTTCGGTCTTCTCCCTCGAATGGCTTCAAGAAGCGGAAAGGAAAGAAGAAGAAAAAGATGATGGTGATGAAGGTTGCTTCGGTTTCCAATAGAGAATCCGTCGGCATTCGAGAGTTCGTCTTCCTCTTCTCCTCCTCCTCCTCCTCCTCCTTTTTTTAGAAAGGTTTCGACGGAGACACCGTTACTCCATTCGCCTTTTTGGGAATATTCTCTCTCTCTCTCTCTCTCTCTCTCTCTCTCTCTCTCTCTCTCTCTCTCTCTCTCTCTCTCTCTATATATATATATATATATATATATATATATATATATATATATAGACATATATATATATAATATAAATAAATATATATATATATATATATATATATATATATATATATAAGGTGTGTTTGTCTTTATTAAGATAAATTATCTATATTTTAAGAATAACCTTAAAAGGATCATTGTGTTGATAATAAAGTTGTTTATCCCAATTACAATGAAACCAAAATTTCCACATATTGTGTTTGGACTTCGAACACCATTCCACTCTGCAGTTCCAAAGTTGAAATTAAACCTCTCTTTAATTATGCCCATAATTACCATAATTATCTTTTTGATTAACTGTGTAACTCGACAGCGAGATAAATAGCTACAGAGTATTGGGTCCACTCGCCCACCTAATTTACTAATCCACTTTTTCGTAAATGAAAAGTTCTTTCTCGTGATCATTAATGTGTCTCCAGTAATCAGTTTTTATCGAGAGTAAAATAATCTCATCATCGAATATCTTTTGTAACCTGATCCGTTTTATTTCGCTAGAACTTGGGGAGAAAAACTGCTGGTGCCACTGTTTTTGGCAAATGGGTGTAAAAGGTCCTCTTGTTAATATATATACACTTATTAATAAGAGTAAAATTCAGCAAAGACCAAATAAAATCTCATTTCTCAAAGGAAATGAATGAAAACGTGAGAGGAATGCAGTGGCTCTACCCCAAGCAATTATACTCCTTCGGATGATGAAGCATTTGGAGAATCCATTATGAATTCATTATTATTCTCTATCCAGAGTTGATCCTATTTTTTTTTTTTTTTAAGTTTGCTCTTCGCTGGATCATTGGACGGATCTGGACTTGAAATAGCTTGAGAAATTAAAATGGAGGTGAATTCCTTTTGTCTTACGGATGGGTACTGTTAGGACTGTAGAGATGCACTGAGGCAAAATCTGTTTAGAAGGCTCAAGAATTTAGCTCGACAGGGGTTACATATCAAGGATTACTTTACACTAGGTCACATTTTGAGTTATTTTATTTGCTTGCATTGGGTTAATTAGTCCTCTTGGTGTTTTCTTATATAGCTAATTATTAGTCCCTACCATGAAGCTCGTGAAATCCTGTGGAGAAATGTTTTAATGGCGACTTTAATTCAAAATTATGCTGTCAGCGTTACCTGCCCTTGAGGGAAATCTAATTAGGAGCATCAGAGAGAGAGAGAGAGAGAGAGAGAGAGAGAGAGAGAGAGAGAGAGAGAAGGGATTCTCCTCGTGTTATTCTTATTTATTCTAACTCATCCTCCCTCAAACTCAAGTAAATTCCCTAATCCGGAACCGGGCAACGTCTGGGCAGTTGAATTCCATCAAGAGTTGTCGAAAGCGAGGACGTGTCGGTGCTCGTTGTTGCCATCATCAAGAATTCCGAGGCTGTGGTCACTTTTATGGCCTGAGGCATGGTTAGGTTAAGAGGCTCCCCGCGTTTTGGGGGACAAATTGGTCCTACGTGATTTCACCCTTTTGATGCTATATGTTCTCTCTCTCTCTCTCTCTCTCTCTCTCTCTCTCTGTAAAACTTTCAACATTTGCGTATTTAGATCGACAAGAATTAATCTGATTTAACTAAAATGTAACCTTAAGAATAATGTATTCTCTCTCTCTCTCTCTCTCTCTCTCTCTCTCTCTCTCTCTCTCTCTCTCTCTCTCTCTCTCTCTCTCTCTCTCCAGCTAGAATTCAGTGAAGCAATTAGTGGTCATCTTTAAGTTTATTTTTATTTTTGAAACTGATTTATTAGACAAGATCTCTCAGTGATATATGTATTCACTGGTGTTTAACACTGCGAATAGAGAATATTAATAGTTTAGTAACTTGGCTCAGCAGCTGCTTGGCAAAAGTATTGCACTTGTGTGTTAGTTATTGCGCAAATCAGTGTGACAAATGGCAGCCATTTCTCCCTTCTCACTTTCATTATTGTTTCTTTGCCATTAACGTCGTCTCTAGTTCCTTCTAAGGATTTGTATTCCTAGGGATTGATGTATATTTTATGTATATTTCCTGCTGTGTATTCCATTAAGCTTAGGTAACCTCTTGCTCGTTTTCTATATTCATGTAGTTCTTCCTCTTCTAATAAATTTCACCTTTTCTCTCTCAGCTGATTTCCTTCTAAGTACGAACTCCCATATCTTTTTATCCTTTTTTTTATCTTATTCTCTCTCTCTCTCTCTCTCTCTCTCTCTCTCTCTCTCTCTCTCTCTCTCTCTCTCTCCCTTCGTTATAAATTTAGCGCTTTATGGGTAATTCACTCGGATGTAACAATACTCGCCATTCCTTGATTGGAAATATTTCGTCAGTTCCCCCTTCTTTTAATTCGTCTTTCTTTCATTAGGCTAGTGTGTGTGTGTGTGTGTGCGCGCGCGCGCGTTTGTGTTTGTGCATGCATGTATGCATACATTAAAACTGTTTAAGCTAAAAGCAGAGGAGCTTAAACGTCCCAGTCTGTTCAAATCCAGATATCTTAAATTCTTGCAATATTTTTGGTAATGAAATATAACGGCCATATTAAACTAATTAAAAACAGGAAGGAATTTCAATTAAGGTATAAAATCCGATTAGTGGGATTCATCTTAATCCGTTTGTGGTCCAGAAGGAGCTACAAATCGGCAACGGATACAGTTTCTTCTTCTCGTCAGTTTGTTGTGGAAAACAGCACTTACGCAATGGTTTCAGTTATGGCTGTGTTTAAGCAATTATATAGACATGAATTTCTCAGTGTACGCAATTTTCCCGCTTTGTAGAGGGTGGCTCCAGAAGGGAACAGCCTTCTGGTTACTTTACAAATCTTTTGGGGATGCAGTTGCTAGCCCCACACCATTGAATGAGTGCCTAATGCTGTTTCACTAAGCCATGTCACTCCCTTTGCACTTGCGTGATTGGCTTCTAAAAGGTTGTTTTGTTAAACTGTATTAGGCTTAGGTTTCGTCTAAACTGTAGTAAAACTTGTCATGAACATGTTGGCAGCTTATCATATACACATCACAAACATTTTGAATACATGTTATCGACTTATTGGTAGTCCTTTCCGTTGCTTCATAAGATTACCGAAGATCGTTCTCTTCTTACGGTTGTTGACTTGTTTTCAACTTGTTTGTGATATGTATGTTTTCAACTTGTTTGTGATATGTATGGGATAAGTTACTGACGTGTGTATGTCACGTTTTACTGTATAGTCTGGAGGCACGCTTGCGTTGTTAACGAGGCATCATCGAACCAGAATCTCTCTCTCTCTCTCTCTCTCTCTCTCTCTCTCTCTCTCTCTCTCTCTCTCTCTCTCTCTCTCTCTCTCTGGCATGGAATGGGGAGTGTAATCCTCCTCTTCGTATGTTGCAGGAGCCAGATAGAGTCGACCTGAATATTTATATCTGTAGGTTTTGTTCACTTTAGGTAAATCAGGTTCACTGATGCTTTCTGTCACTTGTTTTGGGTTATTTCTGTAAACAGATCAGATGTTATTTACTGTTTCAGTTCAAATTTGCGAAAAAAATAACGGAATTACAATTAGAAAGCTGTTGTATACATACACCAAGTGTTTGTTAAAGATAAAAAATTGCGCGTTTGCAACGTGTATGCCACTTGTACGAAATGAATGTTTGATAGTTGAATTATTTGGAGCTTCATGTTTACTGATACATGAATTATGGTACATACATTATGTAGAAATTCTTGAGTGAGTAACAGTTATTTGAATGTCAGATGTCTAAGAAAACATTTGCATTTTGTATCTCATGGCCAAATACAAGATAGCATATTCCATTCACTTGTTTTGGGAAGTAATCAATAAGCTGTCGAATGTGAGGGTCATTTAACAACAGATTTGGGATCGTGGCGGGAGATTAAACGGTCTGCTTTTTTTTTTTTGGTATTTATTTAGTATTTTATTTATTTATGGCCGGTTTCAGTCACAAATGTATGTTCATTCCGGAAATAGTTTATCGTTTCCAAAAGGGTGTAAGTTGGTTTATCACCAATTTTTCCGTTAAGGTTGAAGAGTGCATCAGAAGACATGGTTTGATTCCAGAATTGTATCATTCATAGTTTTCCAAAAGAAGGTAGTTGGTTTAACACCAAGTTTTCTATCAAGGTTTAAAAGTGTATAAGAAGATATAATTATGTTAATTCCAGAATTGTATAGTTCATCGTGTTCCTAAAGAAAGAAGTTGGTTTATCAACAAATTTACCGTCAAAGTTGAAGAGTGTATCAGACAGTGCAGGAACTACGGGAATTCCATCAGAATAGCTCAGGTTTATTTGGCATCGCTCATCCGAGATATCCTCCGTAGGGGGTAAGTGCCGTCAGTGCACCTTCCGGGATGCACTGTAGGCATTACTAAAGGTTCTTTGCAGCAGTCCCTTTAGCCCCTAGCTGCGATCTCTTTCATTCCTTTTACTGCACCTCCATTCATATTATCTTCCATCTTGCTGTCCACCCTCTCCTACAAACAACCATTTCGTCGTGTAACTGCTTTGAGGTTTTCCTCCGGTTACGCCTTTCACACCTTCCTACTCTCAGTTTCCTTTCCAGTGGTGAATGACCTCATAGGTCCCAGTGCTTGTGTTTTGGCCTAAATTCTATATTCCATTCCATTCCATTCATCCGGGATATTGTCGAGGTGGCAGGGGAGAAAAATATGGTGCACATTCAGTAGAATTCTCTGGCATTCGGAGGGACACGATGCCGTCTTCTTCGTCCAAGGAATTTGATTCGTTTTTGTTTTTAGTGACTGATGGTGTTGGCTGTAGTTAGACGGACATTGGGCTTAAAAAAAAAACGGGGATTTTATATATTTCATCCTATGCAGGAGATTTTGTGTCAGTTCTCGAAAAGTATCAGATACAATGCAAGAAATAAGAAAGAGAATGGTAGCATCTGCTTTTAATCTTGTGATATAATTCCTCTCGTCTGAGTATTTCTCTCTCACTTACTTTATATTTTCCTTTCTCTTTTTTTTCTTAGGCAGGGAAAGTTGACAATTGATTAGAAAATTCGGATCTTTGCATAAGTTATCCAGTCAGTTTCGTTTTGGCCGAGAAAAATGCCAAATGATCCCATTGGCCTTTGAGAAACCTTACGTATAAGAGCAATTTCTTCACAGGTAAAAGACCCAAGAGTTTTAATTTCAATTTCTTTACTTTTACCTTCTAAGTCTTCTGGTGGAAAGTTTCGTATTACAAAAGCTAATTTCGTTACTATAGGCGTGTCGGTATGTTATGTATGTATGTATGTATATATATATATATATATATATATATATATATATATATATATATATATATATATATATATATATATATATATATACATTATGCACATACATGTATGTATTGTTACCATACACCTGTGTGTATGTATATATATATAATGTAGATATGTATATATATGTGTATACATGCATGTATGTATGTATTGTTAACTACAATAGACTTTTTTATGTATGCAAAGTCATACGTGCAAAAAATGTATTAACCGCATACGCCAAGTTGTCATGTAACCCTTACTCCGAATATAATACTCGCCTGGAATGAATGAAATGAACTTTGACTTCGGACGTCATTCCAGCGCATTCCTACATCTCGAATTCTAGGTGGTGTTGACGAATCGGGTGAGACCAATTTCCTTTGTATATATATATATATATATATATATATATATATATATATATATATATATATATATATATATATATATATATATGCGCTTCATAGACAGCTAACCCTAGGGAATGGGCGGGGTGGGGCGGTTTAGCATCTATTCCCAAATAAGCTTACGCTTTTTTGGGTGGGGAATTGGAATGCATTCTTGAATAAGCCTGCACTGATCTTTTTTTAAATTGAGATCTATTCCCAGGTAGGCCTGCACTTAACTCTTTTGAAAAATGGATTTGTGTCGTGTAATTAACACCTTGGTTTGATTTGTGCAAATGTTTCGGGAGACAGAAAGCTCATTACGGCTCATTACGCTTAATTGGTCCTGAAGTCTTACGAAAAATTCATTATATATATATATATATATATATATATATATATATATATATATATATATATATATATATATATATATATATATATATATATATATGTTTATTTTCTGGAAGACCAATTGGCTAATTTGATCAGAGGTGCATCGGAGCTTAATTGGGTTCGATCTCTTGCATAAACACCTCTTGGGTTCCTGTGAAGTTTTTATGAGCTGCTAAATCAATCTTTCTCTTCCTGTTGCTAATTGCTCTGAGAAGAACGGTTCGTTTAGTGTTTTTGAAAGATTAATTCAGTTATCTTACTCATATGTAATTGGGTAGAAATGCCCAATTATATTACCAGAAGGTCATCTATTAAGTTTTATTGCATGGGTCCGAAGCAAATTTTGGATTAAAGTGGAAAAAGAATGTCGTAAAATAAATGAAATAATCTAAAACTGTAGAATGGATAGCCACCAGCGTACACACCAGTTTTAAAATTCTACAAAAAACAAAAAAGCTTGGTTTTGTAAAGGAGTTTTTGGTGATTTTAACCGAAGGGTAGATAATGAGCAGATCTGATGAACTTGAGAGTTTCCTACACCAAAACTTTTATCATGTTTCATTGTTAAGATTTTATTGTACTACATTTACGTCTCATGTACGTGTGGTAAAAAATTGTCAAATATTAGTTACTGTAATGGATTACAAAATTTCGTCACGTGGTTCCAAAGGAAGAGTGGATCCAAGTGGCCGAAATGTCACAAACCAGTTTTAGATTTTAGCAAATTAACTTTTTAATCCTGTCAGTGCCACTCAGTCCAGCACACCAAAATCTTTCTGGTTTCTGGAATTCAGACGAATCAGTTTGTAAATTAAGTAATTGATGGAGCTTTTAATGTCAAAGTTCAAGGTCTGTGAAGGTTAAAAAATTGTTCCGAATAAGCTCACTTATATTAAAAATTATATACTTATAAACATCAATACATCCACATTATTGCCCAAAACATTAGGATGAGACTCTTTTTTGAAGTCTGCCTGGAATGCCTTTCCCCCCCTTCAAAAAGTTGTATCTCCTCGGAGAGAGAGAGAGAGAGAGAGAGAGAGAGAGAGAGAGAGAGAGAGAGAGAGAGAGAGAGAGAGAGAGAGAGATTTCGCCGAGATGAAAAAGTATTGGAACTCGAGGAGAGAAATTCTGCTGAAAAAGACCAGTAAAGATTCCTTACGATCTTCCTCCAATATTTTCCCCAAGTCAGTCCTTCTCCTCCTCCAAGCTACCGGGTCTGGCAATATTGGACCGAGAATGTTTTAGAGGACGTGAGAGAGAGAGAGAGAGAGAGAGAGAGAGAGAGAGAGAGAGAGAGAGAGAGAGAGAGAGAGAGATCAGCAGAACATTTCCGGTGAGATTCTGCAAGCGTCATTCGCTTTCTTCGCGAAGTTTGGAGTCCTGGGGCGTTCTCTAGACGTGGCAGTGGGCATGCGCAGTGGTGTTGTATATTTAAAGAATGTATGTACTTGACATACATTGAATTAAATGACTTGATAAGATTATTTACAGATATACATACACACAGTGTACACTTATGGATACGTAGAAGTATTCCGTTCATATTCTTCATACATATTCTTCTGTGAATAAATTTATTTAAAGGTCATTAACAAGCCTGCCGACGGCTATGTACAAAAAAAATAGAGGCTGCCCATATGAATACAAAGATTTTTTTATATATATTCTTCATGAATTTAAACTAGCTGACAATTTCATGCTGTGAGGAAAAAGGGAAAACCTCTCAGTTCAGTTTCTACTAATAATTCATTTCAGCTGTGTCTGTGGTATCATTTTTGGCACAAAAATAATAATAATAATAAAAATAAAATAAAAAGCCTGGGGTCATATTTAGTGCCAAGGGTCCCCAGGAAACGGCTGTTTCACAGCAGTCTGTGGACTTTGCTCTCCGCTGTTATGTCGGAACTTGGCCCTGATTTGGAGAGAGGGCGCTGGAGAGGCCGGGTAGGTGGGTGGGTGGGTGGGTGGGCTGTTCGTGTCGCTTAAGCATACAACAATCTCGCCTGCAGGCTTCGGGCTAAGAGACTTTTTGGAAAGGAGGCGGAAATGTCATCATTTGGCTTCCCACGGTCATATGTCATAAGTGCGTGATTAAATACTGTTGTTTATGTAAACCCGGAAAAGGCATTTGCGTAGCCAACTCCGTCGGCCTTCACTTAGGAAAATAATCCTAAATCTCGAGAATTATTTTAAACTTGAAAATAAATTGCAACATAGGCATGATTATCATCAAGCCACACTGTCCATTAGCTCTGTTCATTGCTTGGATGGGTGACCATAAATTTAATAACATGTTAATTTCATCATCTATAAGGTCATGGGCATATGGGGCTAGCAGCTTCACCCTCAAAAACTAAAATTTATTTCTTTCTTATTGGTGGTTTAATTCCTTTGGTGCAGAGAGAGAGAGAGAGAGAGAGAGAGAGAGAGAGAGAGAGAGAGAGAGAGAGAGTCCATTTGCTCTGCTCCACTGTACTCTGTGACGATATAGATGTGAAATGGTCGTCAGTTTAGTCTCAAATCTTGTCTTCTATCTCCGTTTTTCTCTCCCTTTTTCCTCTCTCTCCCTCCACCTCTCCCATCCCTCCCTCTCGTGTCCTTCTCCCCTACTCCCTCCCTCCCTCAATCGTCTCTTCCAAATCCAGTCTAGACAGAACTTAATGATCTTGCAAGTTTATTTTTATCCCAAAGTATTGCTTATACAACCACCTGGTTGTAGTTGGCAGCGTTGCATCTGCTTCTTTCCCGAGTTCCCAGTGATGTTATGACTCCTATAACCTTCCACATTTCAAGAGGCGTTCTTTACCCCTTGTTTCCTTCGGGCCTGGGCTGGATCAAGACACAGGGTTGCTTACTCCCGTCACCTCTACACCAAACACGGCTAATGAGAGTCAGATTTATCATCAAGTGAAAACTTCTTCCACATCACAAAGAAACTTTTCGAAGGGTTATCACAATCTCATTACACGCCTGACTGGGAGGGTGCTCGTTCGTTGCAACTTAGCAGCGAGCTTTCCCCGTTCTTCTGACAATCTTCAGGGCTAACGAGAGAAGACTGAAAGTTCTCATGATGGGAAAATACTTTGTTAGCAAAACATCTTTAAATTGTTTGGTGTTTGTTTTTGTAAAATATCTGTCTGTCAGCTGGGTTGGGATAATGGAACTGAATATTGCCTCACAGAATATTACTGATAATGCAGTGAGGTGTTATTAATCTCTGTACTATTTTGCTATTTACTTAAGATTACTATTTTTAGATAAATGTTTGCTTCGTAAATTAGTAAGAGATTTTAAGATTGTTTTAGTTCCATGAAAAGACTGTTTGTTTAGTCATTTCTCTCTCTCTCTCTCTCTCTCTCTCTCTCTCTCTCTCTCTCTCTCTCTCTCTCTCTCTCTAAGTAACTAGAATGTAGGATAATGTAATATATACATACACTATTAATATATTAATTTTATCATGTTGAAGTGACATAGGCCTAAGAGACATCTTCGGAAAAGACAGTTGCCTTTGGTGAAATTCTGCCTTTTATTGTACCTCCATACCCGCCTTCTATCTTCGGTCTTGCTGTCCAACCTCTCCAACTATTAATTCTTAGAGCAGCTGTGGAGTTTTCTCCCAGTTCCACCTTTAGATCTTTGTACCACTTCTCCTTTATTTGTGGGTCTCTTGATATCTTGCTGTCCAACCACCCCAACTCTTTTTCCACACTGTCTTGAGGGTTGAATGGCCGAAAGTGCCCAGGAATTGGCTGGACAGCCTCAATTTTGTCAAATTAAATAAACTTTAGTGAAATTATGAGTGTGAATTCGGATATAGAAAGTGGACAAAACAAGCGCGAAACAAGGAATAAGAGAGGTGAGAATAAATGGTAATAACAGGAGAGATAGAGGACAAAATACAAAATAAGGAATAAGGGAGATGAGGATAAACAGTAATAACAGGAACGAGAAAGCTAAACAGAGCACTAATTAGAGAGAGATTATCATAGCTAATCATTAGAGAGACCGTAGGCGCCAAGACTAGATTCCAAGGGAAGGAATCAGCAACACGAAGCACTGATTGTGGTTCATAGATCCTCAATGTCTCACTCAAATGGGGGAGTTAATTGGAAGCATCTGAGTCTAGGTGGCTGTCGAAGAGAGGAATATATATATATATATATATATATATATATATATATATATATATATATATATATATATATATATATCTCACATCTCACCATTGTTCATCTCTTAGCTCTCTCTGCCCTGTGTGATTTTGCTCTCTCTCTCTCTCTCTCTCTCTCTCTCTCTCTCTCTCTCTCTCTCTCTCTCTCTCTCTCTCTCTAATTAACTAGGATGTAGGATAATGTAATATATACATACACTATTAATATATTAATTTTATCATGTTGAAGTGACATAGGCCTAAGAGACATCTTCATGAAAAAAAAGACAGTTACCTTTGGTGAAATTCTGCCTTTTATTGTACCTCCAGATTTCTATCTTCGGTCTTGCTGTCCAACCTCTCCAACTATTAATTCTTAGAGCAGCTGTGGAGTTTTCTCCCAGTTCCACCTTTAGATCTTTGTACCACTTCTCCTTTATTTGTGGGTCTCTTGATATCTTGCTGTCCAACCACCCCAACTCTTTTCCACACT
>NC_089785.1:27118498-27120998 GCF_040412425.1 Macrobrachium rosenbergii
TTGTTTCCTTTGTGACTGAAGATGAAGTGTGACTATTGCTATTCACGTAAGATTTTTCCTATATTACTTACGTTCTTGTAATTAGCCTCGATTTTTTGTCTTCGTTCAATAACTTATCCTTGTCTTTTGTTGCTTAGTAAGTGTCGTCTTTCTCTTGGTATATCCGTTTCGTGATTATTTCATCAGTTTTTGTAAATTGTTTATTTTATTTATTATTTTACTTGAGAATTGACACCGAAAGCCACACTAATTTTTCTTTGTCTTGATAAAACCGTTATTCTCACTTCAAAGTACTAGTACAAATTTAAGCTTTTACATTCTTTTGAAGAGTTTTGCCTCTCTCTCTCTCTCTCTCTCTCTCTCTCTCTCTCTCTCTCTCTCTCTCTCTCTCTCTCTCTCTCTCTGTTTGATTTGTTTATTAAATGAACACTTCAATTCAATTAATGCATATTCTTTTTATTATTTTTGTTCTTCGATACTAAATATGTTTATTATTGTATATTTTGAAATTAATCTTTACATTTTTATTTGTTTATTGTTTATAACAGATATTGTTCCAAATAAACATTTGGACTTACATTTAGTGCTCGTATAGCTAGACCTACATTCCTTTTAGCTTTGAAATACTTCAGGAACTTTTGTAGAAAGGTTTTCATATACCTTAGACAAACTTTACACTCTAGAACACGAGAAGAAAAAATGTAATAAAAACTGCCGGAAGGTCAACTGTCCAACAACAGAAATTGTTGCTGGACAGTTGACTTCCCAAAAGTTTCTCTTATTGTAGCTCATCTGATGTTACGTGATAAAAGGGACGTGGGAAGTAGGCTAACACTGCTTTGAAATTCGATGCGTTAGACCCCATATACATTGGCTTATAGGGCACTGAATGCCCTACCCCAATTCCCACAAGGACAGGGCCACATGGCCAAAATTTCATTCATTGACTTTATTATCACCCAGGTATTCAATTTCATTTCCATTTATCGAACAGAGAAAATAATTGTGAATTCTGCAGGGGGATAGATTATATAGAGGTAAGTTCCCCTTCACTTTAAAAGCCGATGAATATTGAGGTAACGTCCACATAGGTCATCGCAGTGATGGAAATGAGAGGGCAATAGGAATCAAATCTGGGGTTATCATTCGGCTCAAAGATTCGTGATTTCATTTTGAAATTATGACGAAATCCACAAAATGCCATTTCCGCTCTGATGAGCTTCACGGGACGCTGACATGATTTTTCTTTTGTTTCCATTTAGGCTTTTATTAATACTTCCCGAATCTTTTTTCGTTATTATAGAGGATTTGAATGAATTTTATCATTGCAGTGCGTGTGGTCCGTAATTGTTACGTGGGGTGTAAAGCATGACTGAGCTTTCATGTTTTTGGGAAAATTCTACAGCCAGTTGATTCCAGTTTGTCCGTAGAGGATATTGACAGGGAGTTATATGAGGATTTTGGAAGACTAAACCTAGATACAATTACTGCAGTCGTTAGATTCGGAACACACGATAGCCAGGAGGTAAGAGAGGTATTGCGTTCATTTAGAACGCTGCTCTCTCGATCAGAGAAAGTTGGAGAAAATGAGGTTTGGTCAGTGATATATATACAGATGTGTAGATGGCGTCCCGCATATCTTTGCATTTGATGAAAAAAATGTCCTCACTCTTAAAGAAGTGTGTCGACGCAAACAAGACTGTTCGAACAATACATTTCCTGAAGTGAAACTCTTCTTCTGGGACGTCAGAGTTAGGGACCCTTAACCATACATTCTAATCAAGAGGTTTTTCTTAGATCGGTGCTTAGAAACTTCTAAATCAGTGCTTAGAAACTTCATAAATCAGAGCTTAGAAACTTCATAAATCAGTGCTTAGAAACTCCATCAATCAGTGTTTAGAAACTTCATCAGTCGATGCTTAGAAACTTCATAAATCAGAGCTTAGGAACTTCATCAGTCGATGCTTATAAACTTCAGTAACAAGTGCTGAGAAACTTCATCAGTCAGTGGTTTGAAACTTCATCGATCAGTGCTTAGAAACTTCATCAATCAGTGCTTAGAAACTTCATCAATCAGTGCTTAGAAACTTCATCAATCAGTGTTTTGAAACTTCATCAATCGGTGTTTTGAAACTTCATCAATCGGTGTTTTGAAACTTCAATAACAAGTGCTTAGAAACTTGCAGCAGACCTTATATAAATCCCGCGTGAGCGGAAGCGGGCCAACACGAGGAACCTAAAAACGTGCCCGATCCATGAAGAAGCCCTCAGAGGCCGGGTATTGCCAGAATAGAGAACGGCCTCATTTGCACTAATGAGGAAAGTCTTCCAAAGGAAGCGACAGACAACTAACAAGGCTTTGTTATTCTAAGGACAAGGAGGGCTAACAAGGCCTCCTTCCTTCTCAACACGAGAGAAAATCAGGAGGCTCATTAACCCTTCAAAGACCTCATTGAGGAGGGGGAAGGAGGAAGAAAGATATTCGTCTGCATAGTTATTT
>NC_089785.1:27125998-27148498 GCF_040412425.1 Macrobrachium rosenbergii
ATATATATATATATATATATATATATATATATATATATATATATATATATATATATATATATATAATATATATACCTATATATAATTTTAATTATCGCTGTTTCTGGTAACTTTTTATTCTTTATTTGCATTGATAAGATTGTGTTTGCTGTATTCAGAAAATCTGTACCCTCAAAAGTCCAAACGAACATTCTCTCTCTCTCTCTCTCTCTCTCTCTCTCTCTCTCTCTCTCTCTCTCTCTCTCTCTCTCTCTCTCTCTCTCTCTCTCTCTCTCTCTCTCCCAAGCGGCACATTCTCTCTTTCAGTATGACGCACCTAGCCCTTTTTTATGCACCTTTTGATACCTCTCTATCAGTAAAAGATTAGAATTTTATCTCCCTCTTACCGTACATTGCCTTGTTAATCACGCCTTTATCCAGAGAGTAATCTATTCACTGTGACGTACAGATAAGCTATCATATCGCCCGAGGCTTGTCAATCCTTCCATCACCTGTTAAGCTACATTCATCAACAGATATGTTTTGTTTGTCATCAACGACTCGACGATAATGAAGAGAACATTCTCAATCTCTCTGTGAGTGGAAACCATTGCATAAAATCACACCCTGTTAACGCATACAAAAATGTCTGACTGCACATTCCGTATGCAGGAAAGATGTAAGTAAGAGGCCTTTATATTTTATGCATGAAAATGCACGGGAAATGTCCTTGGTAGCTAACGCTCACCAGACCACTGGTTACTGATCCTTGACTTTGGGCAAAGGATACGTTATGGTCATCAGAACCCCAGAAGTTCTGCCTCATAGTTATGGATGTTCCATGATCGCAGGAGGGAGGGTCAAAGCTGCTATATATAGTATATGTGTATATACAGTATATATGTATGTATGTTATATGTACATAGATATAATATATTTACATATACAAACACACATATATCATATATATGCATACATATGTTTGTATATGTATATATATTTTATCTATGCACAGTATATATACATACATACATATGTATACACATATGCATATATATAGCCGCTTTCACCCTCCCTCCTGCGATCATATGTGTGTGTATGTATGTATGTACAGTATGTATATATACATAGACAATATATACATATACAAACAAATATATATATATATATATATATATATATATATATATATATATATATATATACATATATATGTGCGTGTGTGTGTGTGTGTAATATGTCACCAAACTGCATGTGACAAATATATACGTAGATAACCATTTGACAGGTGAAAATTAAAGACCAAGTACCAAGTACTTTCGTGTATCACGAACACTTCTTTGGGGTATAAAGTACTCCAAAGTACCCCCCAGGAAGTGTACATGATACGCAAAAGCGCTTGGTACCTGGTCTGAAATTTTCATCTTTCAAATGGTTATCTGCATATATACTTGTGACACACACACACACACACACACGTACACACACTTATATGTATGTATGTATGTATGTATGTATATATATATATATATATATATATATATATATATATATATATATATATATATTTTTTTTTTTTTGGCCTTTGGCGATCAGAATTGATCTCACCCCTGGGGCATCTTCGCCAACAAAGCGTCACTGAATTGGGGGTTTAGTTTTACCAGGGATGGGCCCTTCCCCATCTCTGTTGGCTAGCCAAGAGCCAATGGCGTCTCTGCTTTTTTGTAGAAAACAGATGATTCGTTTGCAGAGTCCCGAAGCCTGTTATTTCGCTGCTGACTGTAGGAAACACGCCATTGCCGAAGGTGTTCCTCGATGCCGAAGTTCCTGCCACACTACAATCCTCAGAAGGTGGGAAAACCAATTTCGCATATGTGGTAGGCATTGCACTTAGGGGATTTTAGGTCACGCCAGAGGTTGCCACCGAGGAATATGTGAAATCGGTTTCACTGCTTCCCCACGCCGAGGTATCCAATGGCAAGAGATTTCCAGCTCGAAGCTCTTCCTTCGCGTGTCTCCTACGTCTGCGCTGAGCTTGTTTCTCGTTCTCTGGAAATTCATCATCTGTGTTCGCAAAGAAGCAGAGTCCGATCCATACGGATAAACTGTTTCTGATTTATCCCAAGTTTTGTAATCGGGCACGAGTGACTTGTCTGGATTCTGGAGACATTTTCGTCTCCACTGAGCTGCTGCAGTCTTCAGGAATTCTTGGGATTCCCGGGAATATCAGGGACTTCTAGCAGATGGCAATGACTTGGAATAATTCTTGAGACATTTTCGCCTCCACTGAGCTGCTGCAGTCTTCGGGAATTCTTGGGATTCCCGGGAATGTCAGGGACTTCCAGCAGGTTTGGAATAATTCTTCATCTCTTTTTCTAACTGTATGCATGTATAATTATGTATAATTGTATGTAAATAAATAAAGCTCCGCTAGGAGATGAGGATTCTTCAGCAAGGCCCGGGGATTCTCTGGAGACGCTGGAGCCAACCTTGTGAAAGTTCCCGGAAGGTCGACACGATATGCCTCAATCACTCAGCTTGTTTTCATGTGTGTGTGTGTGTGTGCTTATATAGTGATTCATTTCCTAGTTTATCTTTTTTCCGAGAGAAAATTTATTGGAAATATGTTTTAATTTCATCACGAATTTCAATATTGACGACTTTTCAATAATAAATTGAATAATTGATTACAGTGCCTAGAAAATGAATATAAACAGGCGTCTTCACCAAACATCTGCACAAGATAAAGTCATGTACATACATATCTACACACACACACACACACACACACATATATATATATATATATATATATATATATATATATATATATATATATATATATATATATATATATATATATATATACATACATACATATATACATATATATACATACACACATATATACATATACATGATTAATTGTAAGAATTTCTTGTAGTATTTCCTTCCATGTTTGGGGCCACGCTTTTATTTTTGTAGACATGATTAATTGTAAGAAAATACTGGTGTCTCAAAAAATGTATTTTTTACTTTTTAGTGCATTTTAATAAAAGCATGTTCAAAAATTTTCTTTAATTTAAACTTTTTAGTTTTGACAGAAATTGTAACCGATTTATGATTATAGTTATCGAAATTTTCATCCATAGCATTTTGCTCATTTTTAAAGTCTTATCACCTCATAAAATCCTTCATTCGCATTATTGACTTCATTCATTAAATCTATCAACATGTCACCTCGAGTTAGCTTTTAGCAGCATTTTAGTCTTTCCTAATTTATTTTGGGGTAAAGCAAGATGGACGTAGATGGACCCTTCCCCAAATGACATTTAGGACAGGAATATTTATGAATGGAAAGATGCCTCGCTGTCTCTTCCTTCCATTGTTTACGATCTGGTGTCTCTCCTTCTTCTTCTTCTTCTTCTTCTTCTGCTGAATTGTACGTGATACTCTTGGGCTGGGGGTTTATGTTTGGTCTTCGTCAAAACATGAGTAGTTTCCCTTTTAGTTTTTGGGACATTTCTGAGTTTTCATTCTTCGTTTTTGCTATATAGTTTTTCCAAGTGCTTTCCCCGCTCTTATCCGAGTTACTCGATCCTTTCTAAAGAGAAAGTACAGCGTTATATTACTTTAGAAAGTCTCAGAATCAAGCTAATTTTGCTTATGCAAGTGTCTCCAGCAAATATGTAACGTAAACGAACGTAACATATAAATATATATTTATTTTTCAACAGAGACTTTGACCCGTGAGAAAGGACATCGTCAAATGGAGCAGACATACGAACACACATTCCAGTGTGTGTGTTTGTGACGCAGCGAAGGGCAAAAATATATTTGACGATACCCGAAATGTTTCATACAACCACGTCGGCCAGAAGTTGCAAACATTGACACAGCACTTGGGGGAGAAGACGTTTGCACAGGAATGCCGAACTGTGGCGGGCGCGAGATATTGTGCAAGCGGTGGGCCTTTGGGAGTTACGCTTTCGGGGGTTGGGGCTGAGTGCTGAGTATTTGGTGAACTGTGGAATTCAGTGTTCATTGTTTTGATAACTGGAGAATACTGTTCATTGTTTTGATAACTGAAGAACACCATGTTCATTGTTTCGATGAGTGTTCATTGTTTTAATAACTGAAGAACACGGTGTTCATTGTCGATTCTCTGTTGCCGAGCCAGGAAAGTTGGTTTTAACGTAAAGTGGGAAATAGCTAGGGTTTGGCGTCATTCTTTGGGTTTTTGCAGTTTTAAAAATTAATTTGGACCCTCTGATATGCATCTTAGTCTAAATACTATAAAACGATGGCGGGGAATGGTCTGTTCCACCTCCCATAAATATACCTGAATCTGACAGGTATTGGACGCCTGTGGGACAGTCTCCCTGCTGAGGATGTCGTGCAACTGGAACCTCAAAAGTTCAAGCGAAGATGCAGTGCATTGCTTCCCTAAAACAATTCTCCTTGTATCTTAATCATTTGCTTACGTTTTTATCTGTTCATGTATGTTGTTAATTTTTTTTTTCATTCCTAACAATTAGGTTCAGAGAAAACTTGACAACAAACGAAGAGCTGATTCTTCCTCAGAAAGTCTTCCAGACATTTTGTAAATTCACATAAAGAAAATATGTTAGATTTTTTCTCTCTTCAAATTTTGCAGCTGAAATGTTTAATTAAACATCTGGACGGTTTCAGAAAACTTGCGTTCATAACATTCATCTCTCTCTCTCTCTCTCTCTCTCTCTCTCTCTCTCTCTCTCTCTCTCTCTCTCTCTCTCGTAAATAATTTTTCTGATAACAGACGACAACTTCCAAAGAAAAAGAAAAACAAACTTGAATAATTATTTGCTGTTGAACAAAACGTGGTTAAAGAATTAGAAAAAAATTGTTCTCTGGGAAAGTTTGGGCTTTTCTGAAGTTAGGACCGACACAAGACAAAAAAAAAAAGAAAAAAAACAGTGACATGACAAAGAAGGGTAAAACAGAAGGGCCAAGGTACCGTGACTTCGCAAAAAAGAAAAAACATTAAGTATATAAAGGATGCTGAGAGAGAGAGAGAGAGAGAGAGAGAGAGAGAGAGAGAGAGAGAGAGAGAGAGAGAGAGTTTAAAATGTCACGAAAGTATACTGTATAAAATTTCATTCCGCTGGCATTCCTTATCAACAGTGACGCGTTCCCCGTATGGATGTTTAGCGGATAGTACACCTCACGTGGAGCACTGTAGGCAATACTGAAAGTTCTTTGTAGCGTCCCTCCGGCCCCCTATAGTGCAGCAGATTGCTGTAAAAATCGTTCAGATAGTGAAACAAGCATGAAATTTGGCACAAACATTCCTAAGACTACGCTCTCTTAGAAAAGGGCGCTGGCCACCTGAAAATCCAAGATGGCGGCTATTTTTCAAAATGGCCGCCATCTATGTTGAGATTCACTGGTTTGGGAGCATCTATTGGATGGAATATGGCAGTTTTTTTTTTTTAAACCTCGACTTTTAGGTTATAAAAATGTTCCATACCACACATTTTTTTGAAAACCCTTACTAAATGAATTGTAACCAAGATGGCGTACAAAATGGTTGCCATAAAAGTTTTTTTTTCTATCCACAGCGCTAGCAGACATAGAGACCAACTGTTTTTATTTAATGGTATATTCATGTGATCAGACAGTTTAACTAATATGCTATTTTCAACTGAAATAGTAATGGTATGGTCACATACAACATTGTGTCTAAGACTGTAACCATAAAAAGAAAAGAAGAGAAATACGGACTAAACGCAACCAATCTATGTATAGGTCTCTCAACCTACACCTTTGAAAAATTCGAGGATAAGAAGGTAGGCATAGCATGACACGTTGGATGCTCAAGCTAGATTATCTACTGAAGAGAGGGCAATATTTATCTAGACTTCACATTTGCAAGTGCACAGAGCTGTGCAGGGAAGACCCAGCTTGTAGCACTTGCACCTTTCCCGACAGCCTGCTTTGCATCCACATTTGGTAAGCTGTTGGCAACTCTTGGCTAAGGGCGAGTTGGTTGTCCAGAGGACTTGCCATGCTTCACCAGACTTTTGCCATCCCCACTCAGCAGGGTTCTCTGGCTGTGGCTGACACTGGGTGGCCTGCCCCCACACACAACCAGCCTGGTACGCAGCACGCTTGGTGTGTTGGAGGAGAGCTCCCTGGTTGGTGGAATGGCCTCATATGCCCTTTGTTTTCTGGCAAACATATCAAGTCTAGCCTCATCCACAGTGCCAGCAGTGCTGGATCTTTCATACATAAGTATGACAAACCTCTCCAGGACCTTCAGGTCACTCTCTTCCACTCTGAGAGGGTAGTGACTCAGTTTGGAGAACACAGTGGAGGCCTCTGGAAAGATGTTCCATGTCTGCCAGGCGGTCTTCTTGCCCTTGCTCCGGAAGGCTGACACTGTATCACAGCCTGTGAACGCATGGAAGAAGAGCATGCCATTCACCTTCTCCTGGCCCAGAGAGTTGCACAGGTCATGCACAGCAATCCAGCGCAGGCTCTGGCCTTGGCCAAATGCCACCCATAGCTTCTCTAGCCCTAGATTGTGGAGAGTGGAGAAAGCACTGACTGCAACGACAAGAACATCTGTGTCATTTGCTTTAACTGTGATGGTCTTGGCTCCATGTTCTGTGGCATATTTGGCATGGAGAAAGATGCGGGTGTCAGCTTCCTCATGAGAGCACTTTTCCAGTCCCTGAAGACTAGCCTCATGAGTGCTGAGGACAGCAGACCCTTTCGTGGCAATGACAACATTTGTGGCAGACATCTGGGCAACTTTGTCTGCCAGGAACTGGAACAACTCTGTCTTGTTGGCATCGTGTCTTAGGAAATTGCGCCAGTTGGATGGAATTGTGTTCTTGTCTGTCACCTTGCGCCTTCCTCCTTGACCACGTTGGAGCCTGGTCTCAGCTTTGAGGCTGGATGTATTGTATACATCAAATACAAGATGTGATGATGTGTACTTGCTGCTATAGGATTGTATCACAGGCAAGAAGTCGCAAAGTGCATAGCCCTCAAAGGTCTTTCCTTTCTTTGGTGGCAAGGCATGGACCAAAGCTGATCCATCTACAATGAGGACATCAGTCTTTGGTTCTTTGTCTTCTAGTGTAACATGACTCTCCAGGACCGAGGTCAGCTGAGACTTCTGACATGTGTAAAGCCTACCACCCTCACTAAGGGAAGCTGGGAATGTTTGATTCTCGTGCTGGAAGAATTCCTGCAGATCACATTCACGGCTCTGACAGGATATAAATAGCTTTGAGAAAAGCTGGCAATCCTCCTTCAGAAGTTTCTGCTTTGACTGTTCTACACATATTTGCTAACTGTGGCATCTCCTAACTGTGCAGAGACCTCCAGTACTCTGTCATAAGAGATACTGAGGCCATACTGATGTAGCATTTCAACCAGGTTTCTCTTCCTGGTTTTGGCATAGACTGAGAGTCCCATGTAGACTGGGAATGGTGTTTCTCTGTCTTTGGAGTGTCTATGAGTTGTTGCTCCCTCTTTGTATCGGGAGTAGCAGTTGAACTGCATGAGCTGTGCAATGGCCTGGTCTGACTTTGATGCTCCAAATCGTAACTGTGACTTGATGTCAGCCCCATGCTCAACCATCCCTACAAACTGGAGCAGGAGAGGAGGCACAGAATTTCGTACACAAGCCTCAGAAAATGTGCCATCAAACCGTGACTGATGATCAAGTATAGACTTTCTGAGAATATTTGCTGCTTTAGCAATGATAACTGCCTCTGAAAGATCAGATGATTGAGCAAGTGCTTTTCCCACATCCTTTTGAAATGCAAGTAATACATCTCTGCCAGATTTATGAGCCTCAAGTTCTGGAATTTCTGCCAGAAGTTTGTCTTTGAGTCTCGTGGAATTTACACTTGGTGACTCTACACCTAATTGTTCCAGACGTTGTTGGTAGAGGTGGCAAATATCTGCCAGCCGAAATGTGACTGGATCATCTGAACAAAGGTTGTTTTCAACAATGTATGTCATCAGTTCTGACAGAACTAGTGGATACACATCTGATTCTGACTCAGTGCTACCTTGGTCTTTCTCAAGGCTCCTCAGGTAGGACCTTTTTCTGTTGTAGAGGGCACAAAGACAGGCATGGTGATACTTAAACTCCTGTGCAATGACATCCCCACCAGTCAACTTAGCAAGGAGCTTGCCATCACTAAGTATCTCTGCACATTCACGCAATTTCAAGTCAAGGCCCTTAGTACTAGCCTGTCTGAGATCAGATGCAGGTGCCACTTTCTCACAGAAAATGCAAACTTCATTGTCATGACTGGTTCGGCGCAGTTTTGCACGACTAGTCTCAGTGTTGCTGGTCTGGTCATTGGATTGTCGCTTTCTTGCACGGTCCAGTTTAGTGTTGTTAAACAACAAGCGACAGTTCACATGGTATTTTGCTGCATTTTTCCTGAGAGTGGCCTCTATGCCATCACCTTCATCCAGCCTTGCTGGATCCATTATCAGTGGCATTTCATTAATTTCACTGAACATGGGAATGTTCCTTGCCAGCATTGTGTACCCATCATGGTCTAGGACATGATGACTTGGAGGTGATGTCAAGTGCTCACCTCTTTTGTCCTTCTGACAAAGACAACACAAACTCCAGTTTGTTTTTCTACTGCTCAATATTGGATTGGCATCACATTCTGCCATGATTTCACTTTTGATTAAGGCCGAGGGGTTATCCTTTTACCACCTTAAACAAAGCACACATTCCTGTATGGGATTCAACTAGGTTCGGTCTCCTACACCTAGCCCGATCATTCATCCAGTGCCATTTAAGTCCCGTGTGATCTGTACACCATCCGGGTAAGTACATGAACCATCATGTACAGCCCCCATACCCTTGGCTCGGCTCTCCCGCGCTGGCACATCCTGTCTATTCAGGTGCGGCTATCTAACTATAGCTGGTCTGGGGCTGTTAGAAAGCATTTGGGACACTAAACTAAACTATACTACAACTACTAGTCTAAGACTACAGGATTAGTAAAGCTGGATTAGCTGGCACTGAACCCCATGCTGAGTTACACAGCAGTGATGTCACCAGTGTGCCCTGGTTGTGTGCAGACATACACTCTTTTACATTTATTAATTTTCCTTCAAAATTGATGAGTTATTCGAAAGAGATGGCCTCATTAGGATCTAAAACCACAGAAACCAAGATCCATGCTTAAAACGATAATTGTTGAACGGGCATTATTTCTCATTATAATTATTGTTTCTACCTTTTCTTGGCAGCCATATAGCCCCCATATTTAAAGGTAAACTGTACTGGGAAGCTACAGAAACATAATATTCACAAGAAATAGTATGGAAGAGCTTTACCATATTGCTAGAAGCAAATACATGTCATTCTAGTGAAAAATTAGCCAAAATCTGTCGATACTGGCCGCCATCTTGGAATTTGGCCGCCATATTAAATTTTTTGCGTGGCCAGCGCCCTTTTCTGATAGAGGGAACTTTAAAGAGCACTTGTGCAAAATTTCATGCTTGTTTCACTATCTGAACGATTCTTATGAAATATGCAATTATCTGCTGCACTACTAGCTGCACCCACTATTTTTAGCCTTTTACTTGACCTCCATTCCCCCTTCCTTTCTTCAGTCTTGCTGTCCAACCACTCCAGCTCCAAATTTTCCTAGATCAAATCAGCAGCAGGAAGTAGATAGACTTCTTTGTCACAGAAACTAATTAACATTTTCCTGTTGAGACCTTTTTTCAGTGATTGATTTGATTGATAGAATTGAGGCTCTCAAGTCTGCAAGCACTGGGGTCCTTTCAGTCATCAGCGCTCAAGAATGTGAAAAGAGAGAGTTAGAGCGGTTGGACAAAAAGATGAAGAGATCCAGAAAATAGAGGAGATGAAGTACGAGGCTCTAAAATTGGGACTCTGAGAAAACGCAGCAGTTGCATTAGGAAGGGCCAGTTAGAAAGGTTGGAAAGCAAAATTGAATGAAGGAAGCGAGAATGGCCGTTAAGTAAAAAGCTAAAAGTAGGAACAGTTAGGGACCGATGGGACGTTGCAAAAAAAACCTTCAGTAATGCCTACAGTACACCACGTGAGGTGCACCGATGGTACTAACCCCCAACGGAGGCGTTCATTGATGCAACACAGACTGAGAAAATCCTGTCGACGCAAAAAATATCCTAATTACTCATTTGTGATTCCACAGGGGAAAACGACCCTGTGTTTGTGGCTTCTTTATTTACAAGATTCGTCTTATGAATGTAGCCTGTGTGTTTGTTCATTATCATCACCGTCACAGGTTACCCCCACAAAATCCCTCGCAACCGGAGACGTGTTTGTGTTTGTGTTTGTGTTTCCACAAGAGATCCCAACCAAACACAAACACCTGTGGGTCCTTGAGGTCAGGTTGCGACAGGTGAATAGGGGCGTAGACTCCCCGAGCGAAAAGGAAAGCACAAGGTGGTTCCTTCCATCGAAGGATCCTTGAGAGGATGAGACACTTCAGTGAAATGAATGACTTGTCTGTTTTCAGCCTCTGACCAGAAAATCAATGGAAATAGTTTTTGGTTATAAATCTAAAGGATTCATAAAGTTTAAGTCATATGTTTGGCTTACAATAAAGAGTTACCAATTTAAACTAGATTTTAATCAGCTTATTTTAAATTAAGCTAATTCATAACATCAATGGGATTCTGGTATAGAGTTAAAGTGACAACGATAAATGACTGAAATGTTTAAAAGAAAGAAAATCCACAAACACAACAG
This sequence comes from Macrobrachium rosenbergii, assembly GCF_040412425.1. NCBI lineage: Eukaryota > Metazoa > Arthropoda > Malacostraca > Decapoda > Palaemonidae > Macrobrachium > Macrobrachium rosenbergii. Next base: position 27,136,752 of record NC_089785.1, read on the forward strand.
ATTATTTCAAGCACAACTAAGCACTTTAAAACACAGGTACATTTTCAAGGTGGGATGTCATGGGTGCTTCTCGGTTTTGACTGGAGTCCGTTGGGAGGGGAAACCAAGCATTCGTGACTAGTCTCGACGTGAAGAGAACTGGTAACGCTCAAAGAATGAGAAAAGAAACAAAAAAAAGGAGAGAAAACTTTCCTTGAAGTAAGAGGAAAATAATCTGGTACAGAGGTGGAGGAGTTGAATACCTGACCAGGAATCAGTGAGAAATATTTCCTTCAAAAATAAATTTAGAAGATAGCAATCACATTCCCCCCGCCTTTCGTCCTCAACCCCGCCTTTCGTCCCTCAACCCCCGCCCCTTTCCCCCTGCTAACGCCCCCTTCCCTCTTTCCATAAATAACAGCCTCCACCAATTCCAATGAGCCCAGAGAGCACCTTTGGCAGAATCCTATCACCAACGAAAATGCTTGGAGACAGAGAGAGAGAGAGAGAGTTCCCATCCGCTTAGCCTTGTAATAGTTCACCCATTGGAAGCTTCCAAACGCTTTACAGTTTAGACTTTAGACCAACCACCCGACATCTCAGACTCACACCGTCTTCTCATCAAAGTCTGACTGTCGTGAGATATTGAGGCAAAACAGGAAATCTATTTTTTCCACTAGACAGAATTTGGCAAATGGTCCTTCTGCATCATCCACTCGGTTTAAGCTCCTCTTTTCAAGTTGGAGATATTCTGTTACCTCCTACAAATGAGGGCTGCTCGCGGATTGCAAGGGAGGAAGGAAGGAGAAATTATTTTCATACCAGAAGCAAAATCAGTCTCTGAATCTCTGAATCTCTGAATCACTGAATCAGTGTCTCGTTTATGTCGAACTTCGGTCCAAAAGGTTCGGTTGTTTACAACCGATACGTTTGGAGAAGCTTCGATGGGAAATGTGTTCTAGTTTCAAACTGTTCGTTCGCCCCCCCGCCCCGTAGAGAGGTAGTGCCGTCAGTGCACCTCACGCGGTGCACTGTAGGCATTTCTCTAGGTTCTTTGCAGCGTCCCTTCGGCCCCGAGCTGCAACCCCTTTCATTCCTTTTACTGTACCTCCGTTCATATCCTCTTTTTCCACCTTGCTGTCCACCCTCTCCTAACAATTATTTCATAGTGCAACAGCGAGGTTTTCCTCCTGTTACACCTTTAAGACCTCCTTTACTCTGAATTTCCCTTTCAGCGCTTAATGAACTTATAGGTCCCAGCGCTTGGCATCAGGCATAAATCTCACATTCCAGTTCCAGTTAGAAACTGTTCGTTCCGGGAAGGACTTGAGTTTTATTCATATTTCTTCCCTCGTTTAGTTGTATACTGGCGGTATTTTGATACAGGGTAGCTAGTAGAGGACATATGAAGCTAAAAATATAGATTTCTTTCTTCCTTTTGCTAATTTCGTCATAAACCTTCGCACTTCAGTTTTCGTGAAACTTTTTTTTTTTTTTTTTTTTTAGACGTTTGAAACAATTTATGTCAACTTACGAGAGCCCACGATCGAGGCCCGGCGGGAAATTAGGGTGATAGAGGGCCAAGTTTGTCGGACCCAACTCTCTTTAAATCAGCGTGCGAGGTCGTAAGAGGTCGTATAGGTTTGTCATCTGTAAGAGATACGGAGAGGCAAGTGCAGATAATCTTGTGATCCGTTTTAACTAACTTTTCCTTCAAAAATGATTTCCTGGCGTCTGGAAACTCATCACTCGTCTGAAGCTGCTGCCGTCTTGAGGAACGATGTGAGGAAGAATCTCTCTCTCTCTCTCTCTCTCTCTCTCTCTCTCTCTCTCTCTCTCTCTGAATCTGGAGCATTTTCATTTTTCCGGAGCGAAATGCCTCGTGTGTGTGTGTGTGTGTGAGAGAGAGAGAGAGAGAGAGAGAGAGAGAGAGAGAGAGAGAGAGAGAGAGAGAGAGAGAGAGTCCTTTCAAGAAGATTCCTCATTCATGAAATGACATTCACTTGAGCTCAAGTTCATCACCTGAAGAGAGAGAGGAAAAAAAAGAAAAATGTTCAAAATGTGAATCCGAGAACTGGAATTTGAAAATCTTTTTGTGAAAAATCGTGCATTCTTTTTACGAATGGGAGAGGGATTTTTGATGGGGGAGAGAGAGAGAGAGAGTGTGTGTGTGTGTTAGGAAATAGGCTCGTTTTAAAAATCCATAGTTTTCATCGTTCTTTGCTTACGGTCTTCGACTCGTTGTACACGTGTTTGTGACATGCATGAAATAAGTTGCCGACGTGTTGATGACATGTCGTACTGTAGTGTTGTCGCGCCTTTTAAATCTCAAATCCGACAAGACTACTCACAACTTCAATTAAAAGTTTATCATATTTTTTTTTTTTAACTTTTGTAATAAAACTTTGGCGTTTAATCAAAGCAGCGTCTAGGTTAATAATTTTAGAAACTAAGTTTGATTAACTTGTATATCTTGTTCATTCATTTTTATTATTCAGTTAAATTCTTTCTTTTTGTAAGCTGTTGACAATGTTGAATATTCCTGTGAATTTCAGTTAATTGAGGTTTTCAATTTTTTTTTTTACTTTAAATTCACAGGATTCACGTCACATGTTTTTGCAAATCAGTACTGTTACTGAATCAGAGAGCAAGGTGATTCTCTCTCTCTCTCTCTCTCTCTCTCTCTCTCTCTCTCTCTCTCTCTCTCTCTCTCTCTCTCTGGTGGCTCGCTCCAACTTCACCACTGGTCATGGGTTTAAATTCTGTATCTTTTTTTATAACTTGAATTTGAACGTGGAAAACTAACACTGTGCGCAGAACGAAATACAAATGATGCAATTTAGTTTTCTATTCCACCTACTTGCTTGTTTTTGAAAATGAGAAAAAGATTAATTTGGCCCAATAGTGGGAAAAAAGAGAGTTCTTGTAATTGAAAAATGCCGAGAGCATGGTACTGTAATTACTGGAGTTGGGAACCTTCCGTGAAATGAATGAATGAAAATTAAATCTCGCCCTCACGCAGGACTTTGAAAAAAATAATACTTTTTCACTCATAAAAATTATGGAAACACCTGTTTTAATTACCGTTCAGATTCCTGGAGAGTGAAATATAAAGTGTGTTTCTTATTGATGTTTAGATGGTCTTTGAATCAGACAAAGTTGTCTTTGGTAGATGAAAGGAAAGGCAATGGTAATGGCGTGTACACACTACGGTAACACATATCATAAATACTGTTTGGCAACTTATCACATACATGTTGGAAACAAGTTGATGTGACAGTAAAACTTGCCATAATTACAAGTTAGCAACTGATCACATACATATCACAAACAGATTGGAAACAGGTCGATGCTACAGTAAGCATCATGAACACATGTTGGCAATATATCACTAACAGGTTGGAAAACAAGTTGATGCATCAGTAAACCATGTCACAAACACATGTTGGCAACTTATCACATGCATATTGCAAACAGGTTAGAAACGGTTCAACGCCACAGTAAAATCTGTCTTAAGCACATACTGTCAGCTTATCCCATACATACCTCAAGCAGGTTGGAAACAAGTCGATGCTACAGTTAAACTCGTCAGAAACACACAATGGCAACTTATCACATACATGTCGCCAACAAGTTGAAAACAAGTCTGTGCTACAGTGAAACATGTCATAAACACACGTCAGCAGCTTATCACATACATATTTCAGACAGGTCGAGTACAAGTCGACGCTACAGTAAAATGTGTCATAACATTGTTGACAACTTATCACATATAGATATTTCACAAACAGCTTGAAAACAATCGACACCTGAAAATGAATGGATCTTTTGGCAAATGATGGATAATCATATAAAGCATTGGTTTGGACTACCTATTAGTCTTTGATTTGTCTTTTAATTTGTTTGTGATATGTCAGCGATAAGTTGCCTGCTTGAGTTTGTGACTAGTTTCAAACTTGTTTTTGATATACATGTGACAAGTTGAAGACTTGTAATTTGGGGGAACGTTTGCTAAGAGGACCATTAACTAACTATGAATCCTTCCCGACTCCCCTTCACCACAACTACCACCCTTCGTCCAGCGTGTTACAAAGTTCACTAACAATATTCTTTATGGAGTCTGAATAATTAAGATGGGATTCCCACCTATAGCTTTGAAAGACAGACCGCCCGGAAGTGAAGTTTGAAGACCCTGCCCTGGGAGGCGTGTCCTAAACTTTGTGCCTTCGATTTGTATTTTTCTTGGGCAAAATTTTGTGCTCCTTCGGTTAAGCAGTTAGTTGGTCCCAGCGGAAGTTGTCTTGATTATGGAAAGACTTCTTTGAAGAATATTTCCTCAAGAATAGGTAAATTCAGATGTCAGTGTTGTATACAAAGTGTTTACCCTCGTGCTTGGGTGCAAAGTTTTGCTCGGGTTTTATACTCGGAGTCAGTCTCTCTCTCTCTCTCTCTCTCTCTCTCTCTCTCTCTCTCTCTCTCTCTCTCTCTCTCTCTCTCTCTCGTTTTGTAGCGTTGTACCTGATATATTAATTGAAGACTCTTAAACGAGTGTTGATTTATATTCAAAACCAGTTATGTGTTAGTATTATTCAATTTTCATGTCAGCTGTGAATAATATTCATTTACTGTACATATTAATTTCTCTTGTTGTTGTAAGACATTTTCCCAGGCTGAGATTATTGTGAGAAATACACGGAATTATGGTTGTAGTCAAAAAAGTTTTTAATCAGAGAATTTATATCAAATTTTTATAATTAAAAACTGATGTTTAACTTTTTATAAGTCCCTATTTAAATTTAAGATCAGAATTAAAAATAAAAAGACATAGAACAGAATTAAATTGATAACCATTTCCTAAATGATTCAGAGTTCATCACGCACTGATGAGGTCCCAATCTTTAATGATGAAAGTCCAGGTTTATTTTTCCTCTCATTTTTTCTAAACAAAATGGAATGATATGCATCTATCCCATTTTGGACTGGGAGAATATTCACTGAATGTATCTCTCAGTGTTTCAGGGCGTTAATATTTTGAGACATTCTCTGTGTGTGTGTGTGTGTGTGTGTGTGTGTGTGTGTGTGTGTGTAATGATTGTTGGAACGTATAAACTACCACTTCCCTTGTCAGTGATTTCCTCTATTAAACGATTAGATAGTCTTACTTCGGAATATATTTATCAATGAAGATCATGTTGGTTAAGATGCGTCTTGCTTGAAAAGAAAAACTATAATTTTGTTGTTTCTCCATCGAGTAACGAAGTATACAAGCCAAGATATTTAACGGTTGCCGGACGTGCTTGCAATAGAGTAAGTGCGGGAACAGTCAATCTTTTGTCTTGGTCTTAGTGTTGTCAAGGGCTGAAGTTGCCATAATTCTCTAGCGAAGACCAAGTAGTGATATTTTGTTTTAATAGGGCCTTTATAACCTTTTAGCCCTGCAAAACCGTAGACCATCCTGTAGGGACAAATCAAGGTAGGCCTAAATTTGATTTTCAATTTGTTTCCTCGTGCATAAATTTCTCTCTCTCTCTCTCTCTCTCTCTCTCTCTCTCTCTCTCTCTCTCTCTCTCTCTCTCTCTCTCTCTCTCGTAAGCAGCGTGTTTCAAGTTGACATAGCATAGCTTCTGCAACTTTGAGAGGACACTTTTCTGCCCCTTTTCATGGCTGATCACTCGTATAATCACGTCGACCCTCTTTCTCAGTCCTTTAAGATGAGGTTTTAAGGTTCCTTGTCACTCCCCTTCCCCTCACCCCCACCACTTTCTCCCTCCCCTCAACCCCTCCCCTTTCCCCTCAACCCCTCCCCTTTCCCCTCTAATCTTCCCCTTTTTAACGAAATGAGAAATATTCACAAGGATCCTGGAATAAGGGCTTCGTGTTACGTAGTTCTTAATTCTGTCTTGTTAGGGATTCCTTGCCTGGTTCTCTTGCATAGGTCTTGGAAATTTTTCCAGTCAGAATATTCGGAGTCTTGATGCTTTCTTATTTGTTGGGTTTGAAGTGACGAATAGAAGTTTATTTCACTCTTCTGTTTCTTAAGTATATGGTAGCTGAAGTGTTAAGTACGTGTAGATTTTATTTCTCAAAAAAGAAGTTGCGTTCTTTACCTTCTGCTAACATTTATCATTAATAATATCAAGGAGCAAGGTTCTATAGGTATTGTTCCTTCTGGGGTTCAGATTTCAACCGAATATTCTCAACATATGGAAACTTTTCTTATTCCTGTTTAATGACCAGTTCTCAGAGGAAAGAAGGATTCTCTCTCTCTCTCTCTCTCTCTCTCTCTCTCTCTCTCTCTCTCTCTCTGAAATATGATTTGTTGTTCTCAGTACTGACTTTCTTCTCACATTGCCATTCACCTTTGCTCTCTCTCTCTCTCTCTCTCTCTCTCTCTCTCTTTCCGCTTAGTATGCGTCCACGATACGGTAAAACATGTCATAAGCAAATGTCAGTAACTTGTCACATACTTGTCTCACATACATAAGTCAGTGACTTTTTGGGCTGTTCTAACCAGTACTACATACAGTTATTCAGCACTCTCCAAAGGTTCGTTCTCTGCTTTAAGTCGTTCACCTGTTTTCAACATGTTTGTGAGATGTACGAGATAAGATGGTGCCATTTTTTCTTGTTTTCAACATGTTCGTGATATGTAATATGTGGTAAGTTGGTGACTTTGGTGAATTTGTTTACAACACGTTTGTGATATGTTGTAATATGTATATGATAGGTTGGTGACTGTGCCATGTTATGCTAAAAAAAAATATGCAATTTTCCAACTGCAAGAGAGAAGAGGTATGATTTTAACAAATAATGAATCTGTGAAGGGTCAATTTTATCAATTATTTCAGCAGTGAATATAACATTAGAGTTAAAAACTTCATCCACACGATCAAGAAGTTCTGTACATGAGTGTGCAGTTGGCGATAAAACCCCGATAGGCTTTTGTTGTGTAAACAAAAGTTTTGTTTCTTTCATATTAATTTTCATGGAATGGTATGAGGTATTACCAGTCCCCATCTCTCTCTCTCTCTCTCTCTCTCTCTCTCTCTCTCTCTCTCTCTCTCTCTCTCTCTCTCTCTCTCACGCAGTCCTGATTCGCTCAGTCGTTCTTCCCCATCGATTCATGAAAAGTTTCCCTCAGAGGTATGTTCGCGTATTAGGGATTGTTCCTCTAAAATTGGGAACCGTGGAATCAAAACTCTAATTGCCAGGGGAAGGGGAGGTTTGAGAGAGAGAGAGAGAGAAGACTGAAAGAAAACACCACTAAAATGATTTACAGGGAAATAGTGAAATCCTGATTTTCAGAGAGAGAGAGAGAGAGAGAGAGAGAGACAGAGAGAGAGAGAGAGACAGAGAGAGACAGACAGAGAGAGAGAGAGAAAGGACTGAAAGAAAACACCGCTAAAATGATTTACAGGGTAATAGTGAAATCCTGATTTTCAGGTGGGAGCAGATTCTACTTGGGATTCAGCATTTTTAAACTGAAATAAAGTTATTTATCCCAGAGAATATGTTATTAAAAAAAAACTCTGAACTGATGATATGGTACCGTATTCTTTTATATAACTTTGTTGAGGGCACTATAGAAACATAGCCGTATTACACGTTAATGTTTACTGTAGAGCACTTCACGACTTTAGACCTGAAGCTACCCTTTTTACGATGAAAAAGGCGCTCTTTTTTACAAGAAAAAGGTGACCTTTTTACAAGAAAAAGGTACACTTTTTTTTTACAAGAAAAAGATGACCTTTTTCAAGAAAAAGGTGGCTTTTTACAAAGAAAAAGGTACCCTTTCTTACAAGAAAAAAATGACCTTTTTACATGAAAAAGGTGCCCTTTTTTTTACAAAGAAACAGAAATTATGCAAGTGTTTGTGACCAGCTATTAATGTCATTTAGACTACTGGGCAGTTTAAATCCTGTGCATGCAAAGGTTTTAGAGACATGGTACTGGAAACATCAGGAAAGGTTGAAAGTATCAAGTTTTGCTGGCTTCCTCCTCTTGTTGATGTAGCAGGCAAGGAAAGAGCGGACACCATAGCCACCAGGAGGAATAAATTCTCTCCCTCTCCCTGTGAAAGAACTCTTCTTAGTTATTCGCGCCATCGTTTCAGATGTATAACATTTTAGGAAGGGAGCTAGGAAACCAGAAAAAGCAAGATTTTGCAAAATCTGCGCATCTGTGGGAACCAATAATTTGTTCATTTGGTCATTTCATTTGTAATAGTTTTTTTTAGCTTTCTAATAATCTCTCTCTCTCTCTCTCTCTCTCTCTCTCTCTCTCTCTCTCTCTCTCTCTCTCTCTCTCTCTCTCTCTCTCCTAAATCACCTTTGAGTATGAGCCATATTCATTGACAAGAAATTATGGCTTCCTCCTCGTCTATATATAATGCCCTGAGCTGAGGTAGACGATATTTTTTTATTATTATTATTATTATTATTATTATTATTATTATTATTATTATTATTATTATTATTATTATTACCGTTCAAAGTTGTGTAATTTCCCATTGGTTGAAATGAAGATAGTTAAAGGTTCCAATCTCTTTAAGAAAAAGAATCACTCCATGAGACTGAAAAAGGGGTCGGAAAAGGGGTCGCACTGTCTCCCCTGCTCTTTCTTTCTCTTCACGGAACGTCGCTTTCGTTCCTGATATTTCTCCCTAGATGCTGTTTTGTTTCCGTCCTCTGTGTGTGTGTGTGTGTGTTTGCGTGTGTGCGTACGTAATACTTAATCTTTGAAAGGATCGCGAGAGGGAGCTTATTCCCACACGCACTGCAGAAGTTGAATAGTGGACGCCATCTTTCATTGATTACAGGAGGGAACTGACTTCCACACTCAAGTTTGGAAGGTTATGATTGTCCGGTGAATCTGCTTGGAGGGTAGGGTTGAGGGTGGAGAGACAGAGAGGGGGGAGAGAGAGGGGGAGAGGAAATGGGAGGGGGGATGAGAAGGACTCACATTACAGTCTCCTGAAAAAGAAGCATTGGATTTTGGGGTCCAGTTCTTCACTGCAGACAAATCCTCATGCGTTCCTTTGAGGAGCTTTCCGAGAGAGAGAGAGAGAGAGAGAGAGAGAGAGACTGCGTGTGTCTAGTCTTTAGTAACAACTGTGGATGCTTAGCACTGCACCCAGTCATTATAGTGATTTATTAAAAGTGAAACACAAAGCCAGTGGGAACACGACCTTCTGCAATGGGCAGAGGAGCGAAGGTGTGTGATGCCTGTGGCAGTGGGTCAGTGGGTCACAATGAGGCCCACGAAATGATTAATGTTAACAAGAACAAACCTGTACCGAAAAGAAACTTGAAATAAGTTCTTATGAAAGTCAAATCTTGATTTTTAATCTTATTTTTAATTTTCCAGAATTGTCCTCCATTTTTGTACTTTTCATTGAGCTTCGAAGCAGAAACCCCCCTCCCCTCTCTCTCTCTCTCTCTCTCTCTCTCTCTCTCTCTCTCTCTCTCTCTCTCTCTCTCTGAAGTTGGCCTCTTGGTGGAACTTCTGTCGAAAGTTTGAGAGGACACTTTTTATTTCTTTTCTTCCCCGAAGGCTCTTAACTTACCGTACATTATTCTACTGTTTTCAAATCATGAGAAAGAGAGAGAGGGAGAGAGAGAGAGATTGAGGTTAACATTAATATTTAACCCAGACTTATTAAGAGAGAGAGAGAGAGAGAGAGAGAGAGAGAGAGAGAGAGAGAGAGAGAGAGAGAGAAATTATTTATTTATTTATTTTTTTATATTTTATAATTTTCTGTGAGGTTAACATTATTATTCATCTCAGATTTATAGAGAGAGAGAGAGAGAGAGAGAGAGAGAGAGAGAGAGAGAGAGAGAGAGAGAGAGCTTCACGGATTCTGAAGAATAATTATGATGAGTATAATGGCAGGTGATCAGAGACAGACGTAAGTGTCAGAAGAAGAAGAGATATAATGTAATCATACAGCATGAGCGTCATCATCTCCTCTGAGATGAATTATTATTGGGCCACTTTTCTGTCCACTTTTTATTTAGGTTGTCCCGGGTGATGATTTAATGTCATCAGCCTCATCATTAGTTATCTTGAACTGCATATAATTTATATGTACTGCCACGTCTTAAAGATTAATACTTCTCTCTCTCTCTCTCTCTCTCTCTCTCTCTCTCTCTCTCTCTCTCTCTCTCTCTCTCTCTCTCTCTCTCAGAATTGAACACACAACAAGCGTCCTTGAAAACCATCAGAAACATGAACTCAAATAATATTGAGGAACCCACTATAACGAAAATGAACATGTATTACCAAGAAGCCATAGAAAATCTCCCCTTGAAAACCTTTTAATGGGTTTTGGGGTTAATTCGTGGGTCCTGGTTGACGAAGACGGGAATCTAAGGGTTCTGCTCATTCTTACATATTCCCAGGCCCCTCTGTCAAATTGTCTGTTTCATATGATTATATCTCAAAATACCAGAGAAACAAATGGTTGCCGTTTTATGTTTATGAAAGTTTGGGTGTAATTTTGTAGTTTTGATGAATTCTGTGATAATTCATTTAGAGTAGGTTTGGGTGGCGTTAGAGGGAAAGGGGTTAATATATAATGTCATGTCAGGTTAACAAAGGTTCTTTATCCCGTAGGGGGATAATGCCTTCAGTGCACCTCACGTGGTGCATTGTATGCATTACTTAAGGTTCTTTGCATCGTCCCTTTTCCCTCTTTCATTCCTTTTACTGTACCTCCGTTCATATCTCTATCTTACATCCGACTTTCCACCCTCTCAAAAACTTGTTTCATAGTGCGACTGCGAAGGTTTCCCGCTGTTTACACCTTTAAAGAAACCCTTTTACTCTCAATTTCCCTTTCAGCGCTGAATGACCTCATACTGTAGGTTCTAGCGCTTGGCCTTTGGCCTAAATTCTGTATTCCAGTTCCAACAAAGGTTCTTTCGTCAGAATTTGATAGTTCTTCTTAGTAACTCTGTGTGGCGTTTGAACCTTCTGATCTTTAGTGTTGCAGTTCAAATTGCCACTCCCTCCTTGTCTTGTACCTCGGGGCGTTTCCGTTCATCTTGGAGGTGTCCTTCTGAAGTCTGTGTCTTCCTGACTGGGAAACCTTTCTCCGCCCTCACATATCTCCTACGGCTTTGTTTTGCTTCTTTCCAGCCTCTCTTAAAAATATTCGTTTCGTCATATCAGTGGGCGTGGTTGCTCTTCTGTTTCGTTATTTGTATTTGTTTGTCAATATTTGGGTCTGTGGAGCAGTTCTGGTTTGCATGACCTCCACCGTCTACAGTGGCAGGCGATAATGGGTGCTAACATTGGTGGTAGTGTCAAGCAGTTGGAGTGTGTGTGTGTGTGTGTATGTGGGTTCCTGCGTTAATTCCCTTTATTATGTTTATTTTATTATATTAGATTGAAAGACGTGGTACTTGAAATATATTTATGTAATCAATCATTTATAGGGTTTTAAGTAAAAGAAAATGTTGAACTCTATCGTCTGCTAAAAATTCAGAAAATATTTCGGCGCTTCTGACTTTTGGCGACTGGGCCAGTAGGGCAAAGTTTCGAGAACTGTTGGTCTCTCGAAGCCCCTGGTTACTTTCAAGGGTAGAAAGTTATCTTTCTCTCTCCTTCATATTCTTATCCTTTTACCGTTCCTTCTCTCTCCTCTCTTCTTCTTTTTCTTCTTCTTTTCCATATTGTACTGGAACTAAGCTTTTCAACGTTACTTAAGCAAATTTGTCTAATTACCTTAACGAAACTTTCTATCTTAAGAAGAAGTTGCCTGGGAT